>NC_091951.1:49693035-49845535 GCF_031021105.1 Erythrolamprus reginae
CAGTTGCTTGTGATGTAATCGCAAAGGTCATTGATGTAGAGAATGAAGAGCGTTGGTCCCAGTACACTACCTTGGGGAACACCGCTTTTAACTGGGACGGGGGTGGATATGGTGCTTCCTATTTTGACCACTTGTTGTCTGTTTGATAGGAATGCTGTAATCCAGCTGTGGAGGGATCCTGAGATGCCATAGGATTTGAGTTTTAGGAGTAGTTTGTCATGGACCACTGAATCAAAGGCTTTGCAGAAGTCAATATAAATTGCATCTGTAGATTTCCCTTGATCTAGATGAGTTGTCCATATATTTTTGCAGTGGAGGAGCTGCAGGTTGCAGGATAGTTTTTTTTTGAAACCAAATTGTTTATTAGAGAGCAAATTATTAGTTTCTAAATGGAGAGTAATTGATTTGTTTATAATTGATTCCATGACTTTGCATGGGACGCAGCATAGTGAAATTGGTCTGTAGTTATCTACAAGAGAGGGGTCTCCTTTTTTGAAGATGGGGATGACCATTGCTTTCAACCATAGCTTAGGAAGTGTGCTGGTTCTGAAGGATTTTTCAAAAATTATGCTTAGTGGTTCAGCTATGGCAGAAGAGAGCTTTTTTAGAAAGTATGCACATAGACCATCTGGTCCAACTGATAGAGAAGGTTTAAGGTCACGTAATGCTTTTTCAACTTGGTCTACAGTGAAGTCTACTTGGGTTAAACCATTGAGGGAGTTTGAGGTGCGATTGATGAAATTGGGGGATGAGCCATTGCTGTTAACAAAGACAGAGCCAAAGAAAGAGTTGAAGAGGTTGGCTTTGGATGAATCATCATGGTATTCTTTGTTGTTGGGTCCTTTGAGAGGTGGGATTGGTCTAGAGTCTTTTAGTTTATTGTTGACAAAGTTGTAGAAAGCTCTATTAGATTTGGTGCGTAGGAGGTTTTCCTCTTGTTTGCTGTAGTAGTTAAGGCATTCTGCTTTTATTTGATTGCAAATGCTTTTATATCGGCTTTTGAAGTTGGAAACTTGTCCTTTTTTGTTTTTCCTCCAGAGAGATTTTTTTCTTGTTTGTAATTTTCTTATTGAGATGGGGAGGTTATTTTTTTTGTTTATGGTACATGTTAGAGGTACATGAAGTCTGATGATAATTTTCATTTCGAGTAGGAATGTGTTGTAGAGGTCATCAGTAGTGTAGCATTCAGAGAATAGAGTTTTCCAGTTTAATGTTGAGAGGTGGCCTTCAATGAGTTCGTAGTTCGCTTTTTTGAAATTGAATTTTGGTGTTGTATTATTTTGGTGGTTCATAGTGTGGCTTAAGTTGAGACTGAAGTTTATCATGCTGTGGTCGCTGTTGGAAAATGGTTCTGTTATTTGTAAGCCATATATTGTACTTTTGCTGTTACAGAAGATGAGATCCAGACAGTTATCAAGTCTGGTATTTTTAGTTACTAGTTGGTCAAGTCCCAGTTGGGTGACGGTATTATATATAGTAGAATGGGTGGGTTCCGTGCTGCATTCATTTAAGGACCAGTTGATGTGTGGTAGGTTGAGGTCTCCGAGGAAGATAATGGGGTATGGGCAGTTGGTTGCCCACGTTAGTAATGTGGATAATTTGTTAGCATGTTCAATGTCGTAGTCCGGGGCTCTGTAGCAGAGTAAGAAGCGAATTGTGGTATTTAGGGATAAATCACAGACAATAATTTCAGGTACCAATAAATCCTGTGCAACTTTAAGGATTTTTAGGTTCAGCGATTTTTTGTAAAATATAGCTACTCCGCCTCCTCTGCGGGATTCACGGTCTGATCGGAAAACATGGTAGTTTTTTGATGTGATAATGGAGTCTGGGTAGGAAGCATTTAGCCATGTTTCGCATATAAAAATTATATCAAAATTGGAGGTGTCAAGTAGAAGGAGGAATTCAGATATCTTGTTGACTAAACTTCTAGCATTTAATAGTTTACATTTGAGATTGGTCTTGTGTTGAGAATTGGTTTTGGGGTGGTTAGAGGAAGTAAGGGGCACGCTTTCCTATTCTTGGTTTGAGGTGGTAGGGTTGTCCATTTGTTGTTGTGGAATAGATGGACCATGAGGTCTTTTTCTGCTGTCAGTCTTCTATGTTTCTATGTTTCTTCAGCCAGGAAAGGTGCAAATCTATAAGGCATGAAAATTCCTGAACTTCCAATAGAGTGTGCAAGAACCCATAGGTGACAATTTTAACAGACAAGAACAGCAAGGGTGCTACAACACTGTGCCTCCGACGGTTTTGACAGCCTGTTGGAAAACTTTCTTCTTATGTCACACACTGTGGATCATTGCCAAAAAGAAATATTTGTTCAAAACAGTTTTTGATTGGTCCATTCTGCTTTCTAAAAGTATGAGGAAAAGATCAGGACACTCACAATTATATATAGCTGACAGACAATTTGGTAAGATGGCTGAATGTGGGGCATTCCCAGTAAAAGGAAGACAAAGTTTATCTTTCCCATTAAAAGAAAGATAAACTCTCATTCAGAAACCAAAACTATTGTTATTAAAAAGAAATACGAATTGCCTGTAACTTTGATTCGCCCATCTCTCTCCCCCCCCCAGTCAGATACCTTGAAAATGTGGGCAGCAGTACAAAGAATAAAAGGAACAGTAGAAATTCATAAAACTGGTCTCTTTGCCAGCCTGCGAAAAATCAAATTAAAAATGAATTTAGATCAGGGAGTCAATACCTCAGGATTAACGGAAGATCACTAAATCCTTCATTATTGATTGAGTGAAATACTGTCTCTTCTTATGCTTCACACATGTCTCATTTCTTTCCTTTGCACAAATCTAAAGGAGAGGTGAAGTAAGGAACATCACACTGAATATCTATTGATAAATCTACAATATAAACTGTTAAATGGGAGCACTATTTCTTACAACTGCAGCCTGAACTTGAAGCTGAAAAAAAAGTCTATATTCATCATTTAGGTAGCACTTTGCAATGCATAAATTAATCTGCCAAGTGCTTGGTTTTATTACAGGATGGATAATTGTGATGACTATTGCTGTAACCTCAGGAAGGTGACACGGCCAAGGAAATTACTCTGCTTTCCTTCCCTTAAGATGAGGATCTAGGACCATCCAATAAAACTGAACACTTGTTTAATTCCCCCCAAAAAGAAGGGGTCCCCTAATTTCAGCAAAAGACCTCAGAATTTACTGTTTTATATACGATAATGGCCACCCAGATGAATGGCCTTAAGATGAATTGAAAGAATTCTGACAGAATTGTCAGTAGTTCAGGGGTGAGTTCCTCCCAGTTCGGACCAGTTTGCCTGAACCAGTATTATTATTATTATTATTATTATTATTACTACTACTACTACTACTACTACTACTACTACTACTACTACTATTATTACTATTATTATCTATCTATCTATCTATCTATCTATCTATCTATCTATCTATCTATCTATCTATCTATCTATCTATCTATCTATCTATCTATTTATTGGATTTGTATGCCGCCCTCTCAAGAGACTCGGGGTGGCTAACAGCGACAACAAAACAGTGTACAATAGTAAGTTGGTATTAGAAATGATTAAAAATCCATTAATATAAAAACCAAACATACATACATACATACCGTGCATAGAATTGTAAAGGCCTAGGGAGAAAGAGGATCTCAATTCCCCCATGTTGTTGTTGTTGTTGTTGTTGTTGTTGTTGTTGTTATTATTATTATTATTATTATTATTATTATTATTATTATTATTATTTAGATTTGTATGTCGCCTTTCTCCAGAGACTCGGGGCAGCTCACAAGATAAATATAAACAATGCGACAACAAATCTAATGAATTAAAAATTACAACTAAAATCCCAATACTGTATATTAAAATCAGTCAGACAATTCATTCACAACCACACATCACATTTAGTAAATGGGGGGGAGGGGGGGTTATCTAATTGCCCCATGCCTGGTGACATAAGTGAGTCTTAAAACTCTTGCGAAAGGCGAGGAGGGCGGGAGCAGGGGGGGAACTAATTCCAGAGGGACGGAGCCGCCACAGAGAAGGCTCTTCCCCTAGGCCCCACCAGATGACATTGTCTGGCCTACGGGAGCTGGATAAGGCTAACTCTGTGGGACCTAACCTGTCGCTGGGATTCATGCGGCAGGAGGCGGTCCTGTCAGTAATCTGGTCCGATGACATGTAGGGCTTTATAGGTCATCACCAACACTTTGAATTATTGTCTGGAAACCAATCAGCAACCAATGCAGTCCACGGAGTGTTGGAGAAACATGGGTGTATCTGGGAAGACCCATGACTACTCGCGCGACTGCATTTTGCATGATTTGAAGTTTCCAAACACTCTTCAGAGGTAGCCCCATGTAGAGAGCATTGCAGTAGTCAAACCTCAAGGTGATAAGAGCATGAGTGACCATGAGCAGAGACTCCCTATAAAGATAGGGCACAACTGATGCACCAGGCAAACTGGGCAATTGTCCTCCATGCCACAGCCAAAAGATGGTGTTCCAACATCAGCTGTGGGTGGAGGAGGACACCCAAATTGCGGACCCTCTCTGAGGGGGTCAATAATTCTTCCCCCAGGTAATGGATGGACAGATGGGATTGTCCTTGGGAGGCAAAACCCACAGCCACTCTGTCTTGTTGGGGTTAAGTTTGAGTCTGTTGGCACCCATCCAGACCCTAACAGTGTCCAGGCACCGGCACTGCTTCACCGTGTGGGCATGGGGTGGTGATGTACAACTGGGTGTCATCAGTGTACTGATGACAACTCACACCATATCCTTGGATGATCTCACCCAGTGGTTTCATTTAGATATTAAACAGCAAGGGGGAGAGGATCGACCCCTGAGGAACTCCACAAGGTTCCACCTAGGAGTTGATGTCTGGCCCCCCACTAATATCGACTGCGACCGACTGGAGAGGTAAGAGAAGAACCACCATAAAACAGTGCCTCCCACTCCCAATACCTCCAGTCGGCGCAGAAAGATACCATAGTTGATGGTATCAAAAGCGCTGAGAGGTCAAGAAGCACCAGGACAGAGGATAAACCCCTATCCCAGGCCCACCAGAGATCATCCATCAGCGCGACCAAAGCAGTTTCCAAGCTGTAGCTGGGCCTGAATCCAGACTGTCGAGGGCAGTAGCGACCTGCCGGTGACATCATGATGACAACACTGAACCAGATTGGTCAGTGCAAGTCTATGGGAACCACCATATATTTTTTGAAATTTTTTAAAACTTCCATCTGAGCATGCACACGTGTCATCTTTTTTTTTGGCTTTGTTTTTTCTTCTTTTTTCCCTTTTTTTCTTTTTTTTCCAGATTTTTCATTATTGTGCATGCACATGCAACATGTGCATGCACCCACGAGGCATGCCCACATGGCATGAGAGGGAGCGAACCAGCAGCGAAGTAAGTTGGAACCCACCCCTGCAGTAGATACTCATGATATCTCTAAAGTAGTCCTTGACTTATGACTGTAAGCTTGCCCATTGTAGCTGTCATATAATGTTAGGATAGGATTTGATATCTGGACTTCTGACATAAATGCCTCATACATTCCGACTTCATTAGCCAGAATAGGACTGAACGTAACAACCATACAAAATAAGTCTACATTTCTGGTGAACTCTGCTTGAGGAAGTGACTGGCCATAAAGCCGTTCATGGCAGCCCCCCTTGAATAACAAGAATGTGTCACCAGGATGAGAACTATGTGATAAAAGGGTGCATATTTACATTTCCTGAGATAAACAGGACAAAGGCAGCAATAAAAGATCTTGCTTTGAGGTAAACAGGAGATAGCCATTCTAACAGCAAAGGTCCCAGGAAATTGGCCATGAGAGACATTTGTTCAGTAGAAACTAGTTGCATGCCATATGTAGATAGGAAGGACTCAGAAGTTGTGTCATATCTTAGAGTTATGTTATTGGATGTTTGTATACCACTTGACATATACGTATAACCTTACCCGATTTGCATATTCCCCCCAATAAAAGGAAGTGCACGGCCCAAAACTGTGTCATTTCACCCGGAGAGAAATGTGTCCAAGTTTTCTTTCTAGGATTCACGTTCGTGAGTGAGCCCACGCGTCTGGGTCGCCCTGAGTCCCTCTGAAGATCTCGATCCCCTCAGGGACATTGCGGCATCGCAGCCCATCATAGTCATAAATAGTGATGCTTGTAAAATGGATTGGCCACATGACAGCATCCAATTTTAGAACATTTTTTTTGCAGCAATTGCTAAGCGTTAATCCATACTTTGCTATGGGTGCTGTTTTGCCAAAAGCCAGAAGAACTGGCAAAACCACCAAAGAACATGGTCGCATGACTACAGGATATTGTGCAAATGGCTGTTAATGTGGCCTTATTGCTGAGTGCCCAAAGTTCGGTCACGTGACTGCAGGAGTAGGAGGCTGACTATCAGAACTTCAAATCCAAGTTGTAAATAGCCCCAAAGCAGCTCCATCCTAATTTTGAATGGTTGTTAAGTGATTGGTTATAAGCCGAGGACTCCCTGTACACAATAACAAAATATGAACAAATGTGACTATGAGTAGCAATTGTTGGGGAACCCATTGGATGTGTATGATTGGATGTGTCCTTCTAATTGGTTTGCTCTAGTGGTTGTTGTGGTCTGTCCGCATCCTGCACAGTTGATCACGGATTCGGAGGATCGAGAGACGGGTGTGGGTTGGTATCCTAGACAG
The DNA here is from genome assembly GCF_031021105.1 of Erythrolamprus reginae. NCBI lineage: Eukaryota > Metazoa > Chordata > Lepidosauria > Squamata > Dipsadidae > Erythrolamprus > Erythrolamprus reginae. The sequence goes on from NC_091951.1 coordinate 49,699,739, forward strand.
TGTACTTGGCACCCAAGTCTGATAACGAGGAGGGTGGAGAGGATGTGGGGTCAGAGGCTGAAAGCCAACCAGGGCCTATTGCACCTCCAGAGGTGTCCATGAGTGAAATACCAGGCCCAATTAAAGGGATTGCCAAAAAGAAGAAGGAGTCAACCTATTCTCAAAAGCACCTGAGGGTAGAACAAGAAGCAATGGGTGGAAGATGAACAAGGAAAGAAGCAACTTAGAACTAAGGAGAAATTTCCTGACTGTTAGAACAATTAATCGGTGGAACAGCTTGCCTCCAGAAGTTGTTAAGAAGATTTTGGATAACCATCTCTCTGAAGTAGTGTAGAGTTTCCTGCCTAAGTAGGGGGTTGGACTAGAAGACCACCAAGGCCCCTTCCAACTCTGTGGTTGTTGTTGTTTGATGTTTGGATTGACATTACCCTAAATATCCTTAAAACTGTGTTCAGTTCTGGAGACCTCACCTACAAAAAGATATTGACAAAATTGAACGGGTCCAAAAAGGGCTACAAGAATGGTGGAAGGTCTTAAGCATAAAACGTATCAGGAAAGACTTAATGAACTCAATCTGTATAGTCTGGAGGACAGAAGGAAAAGGGGGGACATGATCGAAACATTTAAATATGTTAAAGGGTTAAATAAGGTCCAAGAGGGAAGTGTTTTTAATAGGTGAGCACAAGAACAAGGGGACACAATCTGAAGTTACTTGGGGGAAAGATCAAAAGCAACATGAGAAAATATTATTTTACTGAAAGAGTAGTAGATCCTTGGAACAAACTTCCAGCATTCTTGGTAGATAAATCCACAGTAACTGAATTTAAACATGCCTGGGATAAACATATATCCACCCTAAGATAAAATACAGAAAATAGTATAAGGGCAGACTAGATGGACCATGAGGTCTTTTTCTGCCGTCAGACTTCTATATTTCTATGTTTCTAAAAGGCTTAAAATGCAAATGCTATAAAGAGTACCTCATCTAACATTACATCACTATATGTTAAAGCTACTTTTGAAAGGCCGCATTCCTGGCTGCTAACAATGTGGTGGCAAGGACAGGACAGGTCTTGTTCAATTGCAGGGTGGTGGACACATATATTTCCCTGCATGCTGAAATGAAAATAAAACCCAAAAACAAAAGAAACAAAACAAAACTGAGAGAAAATAATTTCTTAACTTATGAATTTCTACTTTCTACTTCATTAGGGAGTAAACCTCCACAGAAAAACAATGTTGTGAGAAAAGGAACCAAAACAGCAGAAGGCTGTAGGCTTTCCTTTCATGTTTTATATCAATACATATTAAACTTTAAAATGCTACAGGCCTAGGAAACATGTAGGCTCCTTTGTGTAGAATAAATTAAATTAAAACAGTGTCTCACATCTCTAGATGTCACCAAAGAACCATTTATTTTCAACCCATTATCCTTATCACCTTCTCATCTTCTCATCTTTCTCAACTCTCATTTTTCCTACTGCCATCTCCTATTGGTATATTATGATTTACCAATTATTGTTGCATCTTATGATTTATGATCTATGACTATAACTATGGTTGTTTGTATGCATACTGAGAGCTTATGCACTGGAGACAAATTCTTTGTGTGTCCAATCACACTTGTCCAAGAAAGACTTCTATACCTCTATTCTATTCTATTCTATTCTATTCTATTCTATTCTATTCCATTCCATTCCATTCTATTCTATTCTATGTTGTGGTTAGCTCTGGCCCTGCTCCTGCCCCAAGGTCTGTGGATGTGGGGAACACATCCACATGCTGCAGGCCTGTTTTGCCCCCGGTGGAATCTGCTGATGAAGGCTCCTCTGACCAAGAAGATATGAGTGACAGGGAGGAGGAGAGTGGGGCAGACAGCTCAGAAGGAGATCAATTATCTAGCTCCTCCTTGGATTCAGAACAAGAGTTAATGATACAACCACGCAGGAGGAGAGCGATGCATAGGCAGCAACAACTGAGAGATTATTATCAAAGAAAATGAGGCCACCTGTTTCCCCGCTTTGAAACTAAACCAGAGCAAAGTGTGTTTCACTTTGTGAAAGAAGAAGGACTGTGAATTGCCTCACAGCTGCAAACTAAGTATCACAGAACTGATAAGGGACTTGTACAAATTACCAGTTTGTTTGGAGACGAGTGCTCTTGGGTATACCAAAAGAGGGCTTAGTTTAAATGAATTTTCATTATAAAGAACATTGTTTTGAATTTTCAAACGTGTGTGTGTCTGAAATTTGTACCTGTGAATTTTTGGGAGGATTCTACCAGAGAGACCGACATTCTATTCTATTCTATTCTATTCTATTCTATGCTATGCTATGCTTTGCTACACTATGCTGTTCCAATGAAGAAAACACAAGGCTGAAAGTTCATTATTTCATCATACATTTACATTTAATTAAGCTATCTTAGAAATAAATAAACACCCAATGTGTGAAAGCTAATACAGTGATCCCTCGATTTTTGCGATCTCAATCTTCGCGAAACGCTATATCGCGATTTTTCAAAAAATAATAAATTAAAAATACGTGCACGGGTTTTTTTCTACATCACGGTTTTTCCCCGCCCAATGACGTCACACGTCATCACCAAACTGACGTCTGCCATTGCTGGGGGGGGGGCGGCATGAAAAACAACCATTGCCAGCCTCCGAACTTTCGTCGCTCCACCATCTGCGCATGCGCGGCCATGGAAAAAGGGCGCGCATGCACAGATGGTGTTTTTACTTCCGCACCGCTATATCGCGAAAAATCGATTATCGTGAGGGGTCTTGGAACGGAACCCTCGCGATAATCGAGGGATCACTGTATAGTGCTTGGAATAGAAGCACTTTAATATTCTCTAAGCTACGAGTGTCCAATCTTTGTGATTTAAGAGTTGTGTACGTCAACTCCCAGAAGCCCCCAGCCAGCATGTATGAAGTTCTTTAGGCAAAAGAAATTTCTTTCTTCGTTTCCAAATTCTACAGTCAATATTACCAATTCCTGAGACCTCTAGATTCAACCGTGTGGGGAAAGTCAGGTTTGTTTGTAGATAGAGGGAGTCTCTTTGTTGTGGTGATTAAGGCACAGTCTAGAACCTGGGAGATTGTGAGTTCTAATTCATCTTAGGCACGATGCCAACTGAGTAACCTTGGGCCAGCCCTTTTCTTTCAACTTTATAAAAAGACAATAGCAAATCACTTTCAAAAGTTATTGCCAAGAAAACCACATATAGTGCTCAAGACAGGCATCAGGAGTCAAAAACAACTATTGCCTTCCGAAAAAGTTTAAAAACTCATCTTTGCCACCAGGACTGGGGTTCTTTAGACCTTCCCCCCCTGACCAATGAATGCTTAGTTTGACTGCTAAATGAATGATATTGATAGTTTTAATTAAAATTTTAAGATTGTTTTTTAAGGTATAATTGGATTGTTATGATTGTTTCCTGTTTTTTCTGTGCATGCTGTGAGCTGCCCCGAGTCCTCGGAGAGGGGCGGCAAAAAATCCAATTAAATCTAAAATCTAAATCTATTGTCTTCACAAAAATGGAAAGACACCTTGATGCCTACCATGGAAGAATGGTCACAGATGTTGATGGAGTTGGCTGAAATGGCAAAATTTAGTTCTCTGATCAAAGAAAAGAAAATAAGTACTTTTGTTTACATATGGAAACCACTTCTGAACTTCATGCTTGATGTGAAAAAGAATGTAATCTTGACTTTGGTTTTATAGATTAATAGATCTTTATAGAAATGACTTGTTTGTACTGGGCAACGTTCATATAGAAAAACAAAAAAGTTGTGATTTGATGCTAATGCCTTATTCTACTGCAATAGGGAGCATCAGAACTCAATGCTTCCTTTTCTTTCCCCCCCTATGTTTCCATGCTTTTCTTTTCCCTCTTCCCTCCCTCCTCACTGCTCTTTTATTTACTTTTGTATTTTATAATCTTTAATAACTTAATTTAAAAAATGATACAAGGAGTCAAAAATGACTTGAAAGTCCACTACACGTGTGGCGGAGGTTTCCAATCTTCTTTTGGGACAGAGTGGAGATTTTCCTTGTGAGACAATATCATGGGCAGATTATGTTTAAGGCTAGCGGTTTGCTTCACAGCAGTGTACTTCTTTGTTATTTTAATTAAAGGAATCTAAAGAGATTTTAAAAAATAGATAGGTCCTGGAACTCGGTAGGCACCAAGAAATGTGTTGACAGACAGATTACCACCTTGGTACTCCACAGGGGAACCAAGTTGTACAGTAAATAAATACACCTTTTAACAGAAGCTTCAGTTGGCAAGCAATACACAATCTTTGGTTCAGATGACAATCAAACGTTGTGCAGAGAATAGAAAGCATCACTCAAAAGGTTTTGCTTTTGTAGACAATTCTGAATATTGAAAACTTATCATTTCTCAGTCAGCCAGAAAATTAAGACTGAAATGGCTGATTTGAACAACAAAAAGAAGTTAAAATAATGAACAGGGGGAGTTACAATGGCATGCATCCCTACAGATTTCTGCATACCTGTATGGAATAGGATGGTGGGGAAGAGAAATTCAAAATCATTGAAGAAATAATGAATTGTATTGCATCTCATGTAATCTATTGTATCATTTTACAATTCATTTTTTTAACCTATTAGAAGATAGAAAATAGTGCCCTAAACTAGACCGTTTTTATCATGCTAGGAGCTAATCTGTAAATCTTCAGCTCGGAACTATTTTTGCTACTGCTATAACCTGGAACAAGAGATACAATAAGACATCTAATTAAATCTTAACCAGTTCTGTATTTAATTAATTTCATGGTAATATTGAAGCATATGGATGATTTTCATTATTATCGCCTTGTATTTCTCTTTGTACTACTATTGCAATTTACCAAGGTTATAAAGTTTGCATTAACATTGAAATAATTACTTTTACTTACTTTATTATACCGCATGCTTTATGCCATAATAGACCTGAAGAGCTTCCTTAACTGAATTGTCTCTCACCTCATCATCCATTGATCTGCTCAGTTTTTGTTTTGTGATCTCATCTGTCAATGTTGCTACAAAAGTTCTCAACTTATGACCATGTTGGAGCCCTATAGACCACAGTCATAAGCTGTGATGGTCATAAAGCAGGATATCAATCGACTGACCCCATTTTACCACCTGAGCTTCTGGTGAAATTAAGAAAATCACCATAAATGTTAAGCTAACCAATTGTTCATGATGGGACATTTTTCTGAAAACCCACAAGTAAAGGCCAATTTGGGGCAGAAAGGTAAATTGTGGCTACATGATCTTGGAATATTGCAAATGTGAGCTGATTGCCAAGTACTTGAAATGCTACCACATGACCTGCACCATAAGCACTTTTAGGGGATTCAATGTGACATTGAAGAGTCGCTAAGCGTCTGGCTATAAGTTGAAGACTTTCTGTATAACTTAAGGTATCACGAGCAATAAAGCCTGAATTTTACAAAACCAAAACTATTTAGAACATAGACTAACAGAGTTGGAAGGGACCTTGGAGGTCTTACAGTCCAACCCTCTGCTCGAGCAGGAGACCCTATACCAATGACGGAAAACGTATGGCACAGGTGCCACATGTGGCACACAGAGCCATATCTGCTGGCATGCGAGCCATTGCCCTAGCTCAGCTCCAATGTGAATGTGTGTGCCAGCCAGCTGATTTTCGGCTAGCAGAGAGGCTCTGGGAGGGTGTTTTTGGCTCCCAGAGAGCCTCCAGGGGGATGGGGGAGGCCGATTTTACCCTCCCTGATTCCAGGGAAACCTTTGGAGCCTGGGGAGGGTGAAATGTGAGTCTACTGGGCCCACCAGAGGTTGGGAAACAGGTTGTTTCCAGCCTACAGAGGGCCTTCTCTAGGTTGGGGGAAGCTGTTTTCGCCCTCCCCAGGCATTGAATTATAGGCGTGGGCACTCGTGCATGCGTGATGGCGTGCATGCACTCTCTTTTGATACCCAAGGGGAAAAAGGTTCGCCATCACTGTCCTATACCCATGATGGTGAACCTATGGCATATGTGCCACAGGTGGCACATGGAGCCATATCTGAAGGCACACAAGGCGTTGTGCTATGTCAACTCCAGTGCCAATGCACATGCTGGCCAGCTGATTTTCAGGGAAGGCTGTTTTTACTTTCCCCGGTTTTCAGGAGGCTTCCCCAAAGCCTCCAGAATATGAAAAAGGGCCCAATGGGCAAATCAGAAGTTAGTTTTCCCGAACTTCCGATTCGCCCATTGGGCCATTTTTCTCATTCCGGAGGCTTCAGGGAAGCCGAAGGGTGAAAAACAGCTCAACAAGGGTGGCATGCATGCATGTGCAGTGTGGCATGTGTGGGGATAAGTTGTGTGTTGGCACACACGCATACTACCATGCACCTGTCACTCCCATTTTTGCCACTCAAGAAGAAAACCGTTCCCCATCACTGCCCAATACAATTTCAGACAAATGGTTGTCCAATCTCTATTTGAAAGTCTCTAATGATGGAGCACCCACAACTTCTGAAGGTAAGTTATTCCATTGGTTAATTACTCTCACCATTAGGAAATTCCTCCTTAGTTCTAGGTTGCTTCTCTCCTTGGTTAGTTTAGAAACATAGAAACATAGAAGACTGATGGCAGAAAAAGACCTCATGATCCATCTAGTCTGCCCTTATACTATTTCCTGTATTTTTGTCGTAGGATGGATATATGTTTATCCCAGGCATGTTTAAATTCAGTTACTGTGGATTTACCAACCATGTCTTCTGGAAGTTTGTTTCAAGGATCTACTACTCTTTCAGTAAAATAATATTTTCTCATGTTGTTTTTGATCTTTCCCCCAACTAACTTCAGATTGTTTCCCCTTGTTCTTGTGTTCACTTTCCTATTAAAAACACTTCCCTCCTGAACCTTATTTAACCCTTTGACATATTTAAATGTTTTGATCATGTCCCCCCTTTTCCTTCTGTCCTCCAGACTATACAGATTGAGTTCATTAAGTCTTTCCTGATACGTTTTATGCTTAAGACCTTCCACCATTCTTGTAGCCCGTCTTTGGACCCATTCAATTTAGTCAATATCTTTTTGTAGGTGAGGTCTCCAGAACTGAACACAGTATTCCAAATGTTTCCAGCCATTATTTCCTATGTTGCCTTTTGGTGGTTTGGAGGGTAGTTTGATTCCCCCCTTCTTTGTGGCAGCCCCTCAAATATTGGAACATGTCCCCCCTGGTCCTTTTTTTCCATTTTATTTATTTTTATTTATTTTATTATTTAGATTTGTATGCAGCCCCTCTCCGCCTACAAATGCCCAATTCCTGTATTTGTGTCATTTAGCCTTCAGCCCCTCTAATCAGTTTTGTTGCTCTTCTCTTCCCTGTTTCCAGAAACTCAATATCTTTTCTGAGTTGTGGTGGCCAGAACGGGATTAGAAGCTGTATTTCAAGTGTGGTCTTGCTAGGGCTTTGTAAAGCAATACTAGAACTACATTCTGATTCTATCCTTCTGTTAGGATACCTAATTATGTTTTATTATTTGTATTATTTATATAATGCAGCTACTTTGTTTCATTTAAAACATAGGATCTTGTCGTGTTTTTTTTAAACAGGGCTGTGAAAATATTTATGGACCTCTCACATCCTGGACATAAATTGTTTCATAGAAACATAGAAACATAGAAACATAGAAGTCTGACGGCAGAAAAAGACCCCATGGTCCATCTAGTCTGCCCTTATACTATTTTCTGTATTTTATCTTAGGATGGATATATGTTTATCCCAGGCATGTTTAAATTCAGTTACTGTGGATTTATCTACCACGTCTGCTGGAAGTTTGTTCCAAGGATCTACTACTCTTTCAGTAAAATAATATTTTCTCATGTTGCTTTTGATCTTTCCCCCAACTAACCTCAGATTGTGTCCCCTTGTTCTTGTGTTCACTTTCCTATTAAAAACACTTCCCTCCTGGACCTTATTTAACCTTTTAATATATTTAAATGTTTCGATCATGTCCCCCCTTTTCCTTCTGTCCTCCAGACTATACAGATTGAGTTTCAACTCCTACGCTCAAAACAAACCTATTGAATACTGCACACCTAGACAACTAGACACAAGAATGTTTTTTTTCCCAAATGCCATCACTCTGTTAAATAAATAATTCTCTCAACACTGTCAAACTATGCACCAAGGCTGCACTATTATTAATTTTCTATTACTGCTAGTTTTTTCCTAATCATTCCTATCACCCATCTCCTCCCATTTATGACTGTAACTTGTTGATTTTATACTTATGATTTATATTAATATTGATTGTTTCCTGGTTGCTTATTTGAACCTTCTGGCAATCATTAAGTGTTGAACCTCATGTTTCTTGACAAATATATATTTTCTTTTATGTACACTGAGAGCATATGCACCAAAGACAAATTCCTTATGTTTCCAATCACACTTGGCCAATAAAGAATTCTATTCTATTCTATTCTACTCTACTCTACTCTACTCTACTCTACTCTACTCTACTCTACTCTACTCTACTCTACTCTACTCTATTGAACTGTCCTAACAGCCACAGCAAATAATAATAGCACTTAGACTTATATACTGTACTGCTTTACAACCCTCTTTAAGTGATTTATGGAGTCAGTATATTTCCTCCAATAATCTGGGTCTTCATTTTACCCACCTCGAAAGGATGGTGAAAATTGAACTGTTGAACTGCTGACATTCGACAGTTGAAAGAGTTAGCCTGCAATATTGCATTCTATCCACTGCACCACCAATGGTCCTTATAGAGAACACATGCATAATTTCTGACAATTGTTTACTGGGACTGAAGCATGTCCCCAACCTACAAATCATATTTCTTTACTGGCTTCAAGTGGCAAACATGGGGACACAATATATAGCTCGTTAAATGCAGAGCAGGAAGTTAGTACTGTCCTACAAGGTATATTATTTCTTAGAGATTTTTTTTTAAAGTACCGTGTGGTCTAAAGCTTGGCCTCAAAAGTTTATTGAAAAACCACTTGTCCATGCATCGTGAACCCAATGGACAGCTGTAAATATTGCCCTCTTGACAAGCACTCCAGTGAAATAAAAAAGCCATTCACTCATAAATGAAATTGGAGTTGTGAAATTTCATTCTGCACTCAGACTTAGCTGAAACAACCTCTTCAGTCAACAAACCTCCCCCCCCCCCCACGCACCACCACACCACACACACTTCCAACTTGGAAAATAAAAGAAAGGGAAAATCAATTACCAGGTGGAGGCAATAAAAAAAAGGCTTATGATTTTTCTTCTCCTATTCTTTTTTTTTTTTTTGACCTTTGAATGGTTGTGGTTCTAGCTGAACTTCCTTCAGTGAGCTGTGTAGTGGTTTGGCATTTTTCAATTTGCGGAAGTAATGAAGGAATGCAACAATGACTAATGCACCGTGGTTTCCTCCTATTCTCTTCTGTCTTTGGCTTCTTTTTGAAGCTGGAATATTTGCTGTGCATTTTTTAAAAGAACATGATACAGCCTTTTAACCTGGTCTGTATGCTAGCATTGCTGCTGATTTCTCCGGTGGGGGAAACAACCATTATTTCTTGCATAACCCCAAATGAGATTTATAAAAGGGGAAGGGATTAATTGACAAAATTGAACGGGTCCAAAGACGGGCTACAAGAATGCTGGAAGGTCTTAAACATAAAACGTATCGGGAAAGACTTAATGAACTCAATCTGTATAGTCTGGAGGACAGAAGGAAAAGGGGGGACATGATCGAAACATTTAAATATGTTAAAGGGTTAAATAAGGTTCAGGAGGGAAGTGATTTTAATAGGAAAGTGAACACAAGAACAAAGGGACACAATCTGAAGTTAGTTGGGGGAAAGATCAAAAGCAACATGAGAAAATATTATTTTATTGAAAGAGTAGTACAGTAGTCCCTCGCTATACCGTGCTTCACCTACTGCGGCTTCACTTCATCGCGGGTTTCTGAGGAAGTCTCAGATTTAAACAGCCCGCCGAACTCGATCGGCAGGTTTTAAAATATATATATATATATATATATATATATATATATATATATATATATATATCTAAAATTGTATCTAAAATAAATACTGTGTGGGAAGGGTTTATAAACACTTAAAACAATGAAAACTTACCAAACAATTACAATATAAATATTAAATAAGTACAGTACTATCAGTTGATAAATTCCCCATCGCGGATTCCACCTATCGCGGCCAGGTCCAGCAGACATGGTAGATAAATCCACAGTAACTGAATTTAAACATGCCTGGGATAAACATAGATCCATTGTAAGATAAAATACAAGAAATAGTATAAGGGCAGACTAGATGGACCATGAGGTCTTTTTCTGCCGTCAGACTTCTATGTTTTCATGATTAGCGCGGGGTTTCAAATAGAAAAAGAGAGAAAAGCGTTGACATTAGAGCAAATATCCTCTGCAAATCCATTGCAGAGTTCCAATGAGTGTAGAGATCAGAAAGTCTAAATAAATAAGTACAACGGCCTGAGTGGGTGGAATTACACAGAGGTCTTGATAATACATCAACAGTTGAAAATAAATCTTATTAATACATATGTCTAAAATCCACAGGAAAAAAAAATCTAAAGTTGCTCTAAAATCTGTACACAGTGAGCAGAGAAGGCAATGGTTCTCAATAGCTGTTCAAAATGGAAGTGTAATTGTATTCAGCGAACATTTCCATGCAATTAGCAGTTTATCTTGTAATATCCCAAACCGGCTACCCTGATATTAAATTACTTGGGTTTAACACATTAAAAATACATTTCCAGTAAGAGTGCACTAACGATAGAGATACTCCAGACTCCTCTTCTTCAGAGGTCTGTGTAAATTGGCATTCTCGTGGCAGTTGTCAAAATCTGATTTTATATTTACTCACACACACATGCACACACCCTACCAAAAGAGCAAATAAGATTTTTTTTTTAGTTTTAGGTGAACAGAATGGCAAAACACGAAGTACCACTTTGAATGGAGATTTAGATGGACAATAATTGGGCACCCCACAAAGAAACTAATAATAGTTGCATTGCATTGGCATCCTTCAGTCTCGAAAGACCATGGTATCATGCTCTGGATTCCACAGAGCTAACAATAGTAATAGTAACTAAGAATAGTAATAATTTAAGAAAACAAACCTACTGCATCATGAAACAATGGCTAATTAAGCACAAGGTAGGCCCAACTCATGCATAGTGAAATAACGTCTTTACACTGAGTAACACTACACAACAATGCTACAGTCCATGGAAATGTGCAAAGAGACAAAGCACCAAAATCTACACATACATAATCCGCATACAGACGGGAAGTTGAACAACTATCCTTGTGGTGTGACCAGAACAATCTAGAACTGAACACACTCAAAACCGTAGAAATGGTGGTAGACTTTAAGAGAAACCCTTCCACCCTTCCACCTCTCACAATACTAGGCAACACAGTATCAACAGTAGAGACCTTCAAATTTCTAGGTTCTATCATATCTCAAGACCTAAAATGGTCACCTAACATCAAAAACATCATCAAAAAAGCACAACAAAGAATGTTCTTTCTGCGCTAGCTCAGGAAGCTCAAACTGCCCAAGGAGCTGCTGATTCAGTTCTACAGAGGAATCATTGAGTCTGTCATCTGCACCTCTATAACTGTCTGGTTTGGTGCTGCAACCCAACAGGACCGACACAGACTTCAGAGGATAATCAGAATTGCAGAAAAAACAATTGCTGCCAATCTGCCTTCCATTGAGGACCTGTATACTGCACGAGTCAAAAAGAGGGCGGGTAAAATATTTACTGACCCCTCACATCCTGGACACAAATTGTTTCAACTCCTACCCTCAAAACGTCGCTACAGAGCACTGCACACCAAGACAACTAGACACAAGAACAGTTTTTTCCCAAACGCCATCACTCTACTAAACAAATAATTCCCTCAACACTGTCAGACTTTCTACTAAATCTGCACTTCTATTCTACTAGTTTTTCTCATCATTCGTATCACCCATTTCCTCCCATGTTGACTGTATGACTGTAACTTGTTGCGTATATCCTAAGATTTTTATTAATATTGCTTCTTCATTGCTTATTTGACCCCTATGACAATCATTACGTGTTGTACCACATGATTCTTGACAAATGTATATTTTATTTTATGTACGCTGAGAGCATATGCACCAAGACAAATTCCTTGTGTGTCCAATCACACTTGGCCAATAAAAATTCTATTCTATTCTATTCTATAACACTTACACATACCGTATTTTTCAGAGTGTAAGATGCACCTTAGTTTTTGGGGAGGAAAATAGGGAAAAATAATCTGTTTACCAGGTATTCTTCTAGCTAGCATCCTTAGTCTGCTCAGCTTGAGCACATTATTTTATCCCCTGGTTGGGGCTTTAAAAAAACATTGTGGGGAGAGAGTAACAATGAAAGAGTTTGCAAGCCAGTAAGAGCTGGGAACATCATTAGCACCTGGAAAGAAACATTCAGAACAAGTAGAGCAATGGAAAAAACCCTGCAAAGACTTAGGGCTTGGAAAACATTCTTCACAGAGAGAAACAATGAAAGAGCCTGCAAGGTAAGATCTGGGAAGATCATTAGCAGCTAGTTAGGACTGAAAAAAAAAAGCTACATTCAGTGTTCTGTCTGGGTCACTCCGGAAGCTATGACCAACCCAAAAAGATAAGCCAGACACACCGGTTGAATCCAAACACAGTTTTATAATGGTAAAGAGAAAAGAAGCCAACAGAAAATGTCCTTACAAGTCAGGAAAACACTGGAACTCCAAATAGATACACAAAGGCAATTGTTCAAACAAAAACACAGGATCCTTGATGACAAACGAGGCTGTTGCTAACAGGCACAAACCTCCCACGGGTCTTCAAGACTGCTGGGCCATGAGCCAGGAACAAAACACTGAGAGAAAAGGCAGATAACTCCAACTCCACTGTGATAACACTCCACGCTGCTGAAATGGCTCTCATGCCTTATAAACCCTTCCCTGCTAATGAGGACCACACCCAAGTCCTGGTGTTCCTCATTCAATGCTGATAATATCTATTTAGTTGCTGCCTCCTTTGATCTATGCCTCTGTGTCGCATATTAATGATAGCTTGTGCCTCATCATCCAATGACTCCAGAGACTCCAAGCTACTTGCTTGAGAGAGCCTCTCCCCAGGGCTCCCAGGCCCCTATTCCTCGTCACTTTCACATTGTTATCTCCCCAGTCTGGCTGCCAAGAACTCTCCTCTTCGCTCTCAGCCTCCCCTAGGCACGGAGCCAGCAGAGACACAGCTGGCCTTTGATCTTGCTCAGACTGAACCACAACATTCAGAATATAAGATGCACCCAAATTATCAGCCTTTTTTAGGGAGGAAAAAGGTGCATTTTATATTCCAAAAATATGATAACACTTTTGGGTTCTCCAAACTAGATTTCATCCCAGGTTCCAGCCTTTGTGATGTGTGGTGCCAGGAATTCCTAGTGAAGTTAAACATGTAGAGGCAACAGAATAAAAATAATATATGTTAGTCACTTTCCCTACTAGCTGTTTCCAGGATTTTGCTTGCTTCATAATTCTGGCGGTAGCTATTTAACTATTTCTACCTTATTTGTTGAATACAGTGTGTTATTCTGATAATAAGGGAATGTTTCTTGCTTAACCCACCAGTACGTGCTTGGAGTGGTAATCAACCTTGTCAGTGACAAAGAGAAGGAGTGGGATACTCCAAAAAAAATCAGTGTTCTCTTTTATGGATGTCATCTCTCTTGAGTTCTGCCAAAAGAAGGATGACATATTTAAATTATTCTGCTGTAGGCAAGAGCAGCAAGGCCAGTTCATTACTATTTAGGAAAGAAAGGTATGTTAAGAAGAAACCAAATAAAAGGAAAAGGAAATTGCATGTGTGCCACAATAGGAATCCACAGATCATCAAAGGAACACATTTTTAAAAAGATACTATATTAGTAGTTTAGATTCAAACCATTAAGAAAAGAAGTCCTAGAGGATCTGACCAAACCATTAAGAAAAGAAGTCCTAGAGCAGTGATGGCGAACTTTTATTCCCCTCAGGTGCCGAAAGAGTGTGCGCAGCTCAATTTTCACTACCGGTATGATGGCGTCAACTGTACCAGTAGGAACATACTACTGGTTAGACCTGTGTAACTCTGGTCCAAATATAATTTGCATTCTGGCACAACTGCAATCATTTTATCAAATTCAAATCCATTTCACTTAGAGAACCAAATTGGTTTGTTGAATTGTCAATTCAGTTGGGGTGCGGAGAAGGATATGAGCAGGGCCCACTGAGTTCCTGGGTCAAATTGGATACATCTCATTGAGAATATTACTCTGAATCCAGGAGTGGGGCAGCAGGCAGAATGGGGTGGAACACAGTTCCACTGGTGGAAATGAAGATGCGTGCGCAGCTCCAGCTGATTGGCGGCTGTCACTTCCTGGATTACTGGGTTTGGCTCAGCTCTCCTTTTTCCCCCTGCTGCTGTTGCTGTGTTTATACTTTTTGCTTTTTTCCTATTTCCTATTTCCTGGCCTCGGACAAGCTTCCCTCTCTCCTGCCCAGCTCGCCTCCAGCCTCAAGCGGCCACCTCCTGCCTGAGCTGCAAACAGAAGCCCTAGGTGGAAGCAGCGCTGGCAGCATTTATGCTTCTGGCACCACCCGTTCACCTAGCTACCCAGCCTGAGGCAGGTGACCCAGGAAGTAGAGTGTGGGAAACGCAAAGCAAATTGTCACCCCAGCGAACGACACTGGTAAGGTTGTAAGTCGAGGACTTAACAGTTCACTTGAAAGATGATATCATTCAAGCCACTCTCACCTGGTCACCTGGCTGGCAAGCCACTCCTACCCAGTCACACAACCATTAAGCCACAACCACAAATAAGCCACATCCATAGTGTGGCAGTAAAACGTTTGGCTTACTATTACTGTCTGAATCACTTAATTCCAGGATTTGTGGAATCACCTAATCAGATCATCAATTACTGCCGTGCTCTGATTTATAATTCTTTAGGTTGAAGAATGAGTTGAAGATAAACTACAAGCAAACTTGTTTGTTGCTTGTTGTTTGCACATTTCTCTTCTCCAAGCATTCTGCTTATCTTCCAAGCCTATGGAGATTCTCAGTCATCCAGGACATAATTATCCTGAAGATGCTTTTTTCAAGAGGCAGCTGGACTTTATGGTTGAAAAACATCTTCACCATTTGAAGATGTTTTGCTTCTCATCCAAGAAGAGAGCTGAAGAAGCTTAAAAGAAAAAAAAAAGTTGCCTCTTGGGGGAAAAAAAAAGCATTTTATCTTAGAGG
This sequence comes from Erythrolamprus reginae, assembly GCF_031021105.1. Lineage (NCBI taxonomy): Eukaryota > Metazoa > Chordata > Lepidosauria > Squamata > Dipsadidae > Erythrolamprus > Erythrolamprus reginae. The sequence goes on from NC_091951.1 coordinate 49,715,081, forward strand.
TTTTGTTTAATAAGATGCCACAGGAAATCAGCAAATATTTCTTTCTTTCTCACGTTCTTGGTATTTTCCTTAGTAATGGTTCCCATCCAATTAAGACATAATAATTATATGGGTAGTAAAATGACGTTACGCAATATCAAGTCTGCAAAAGAAAAGTAAGCTTTTCATTGGAAAGAGAAGTAGCCAGCCATTAGAAACATGTGCTTAGTATTCCCTAACTCTCTCCCTTTTTCATTTCCCAGTGACCTTTTTAAAAAGCCCAAGCATGCCATAAATATTAAAAGAATTCCAAAAGATGTCTAATTCTGATTTATTAAAACCGATTAGCAGAATGCCTGACTCTGGAGACAGGGATGAAGAGTGGAATTGAAGAAGCTCAAGGCCACTTAATTGTCATTGTTTTCAACCCAAATATTGACACAGAAAACAGACAACTCCTTCTAGACAATTACGCTGTGTAAATTGCCTAGGGCATTAGTTTGAAGTAGCTATATATACATGTGAAGAGCATAACTAATAGATGAGGAGATATGACCATGAATTGCTAAATGCTGATTGGTGATTAAATCCATCCTTGCCAATTTCTAATAGTGGCCAATTATTTTTTTAAAAAAATGATATTCTACCACAGAATACAAGCAAACAATAAGATATTTTAAAACCATATAGTGAAGTTAATGTAAGTGTATGGTCAGTAATTTTTACTGCCACACTGTGGGTATGGCTTATTTTGTGGGTGTGGCTTGAGAGTCACATGACTGTGTGGGAGTGGCTGTCTAGCCATGTGACCAGGTGAGAGTGGCTTGAATGATCATCATCATTCAAGTGAACTGTTAAGTCCTCGACTTACAACCTCACCAGTGTCGCCCTCTGGGGTGACAATTTGCTTCGCGTTTCCCACGCTCTCCTTCCTGGGTCCCTCCCTGCCTCAGGCTGGGTAGGCAAACAGGTGCCAATCAGTTGTTGTAGCTAGGCAAACGGGTGCCAATCAGCTGTTGAGAAAAGAGGGGGGAGGAAATGGCTCCCCCTGCAACTCCTGCCGGTGCTGGTTTCCCTGCTGCTTTCCGAGGAGGAGGAGGAGGGTGGGAGGGTGGGATGGTCAGCTAGAGCTGGGCACACAGCTTCATTTATGTTGTGAGCTGCCCCGAGTCCTCAGAGAGGAACGGCATACAAATCCAATAAATAATTTTAAAAAATTCCACTGGTGGAACTGCATTTCACCCTGTCCTGCCTGCTGCCCCCCCCCCCTCCGTGTATGGTCCAAGATTTACTGAATCCATTTCATTCTCATTTTTCTCTTTTATTTAAATTATTTTCTAGAGATTCAATCAAGAGACATCACAGTCCTAGAGCTGGATCAAGGGAAGAGAAAGAGATTTCAAATAGTCACGCTCTAGGGTATACATGTATTTACTAGGCGAGAATATTAAGGGTTTCGTCTGGCAAGATTCTGTCTATATGGTATAAGCAATAGACAAGTGATGATGAACCTATGGCATGGGTGCCACAGGTGGTATGCGGAGCTATATCTGCCGGCACATGAGCCATTACCCTATCTCAGCTCCAGCATGCATGTGTGCTCAGGCTAGCTGATTTTTGGCTCAAACGGAGGCTCTGGGAGGTGATTTTTGGCTTGTGGAGGGTCTCCTGGGGGGATAAGGGAGGATGTTTTTGCTCCAGGGAAGCCTCTGGAGCCTGGGAAGGGTGAAAAAAAGGGCCTACCTGGCACACAAAAAGTTGGGAAATGGGCTTTTCTGGCCTCCAGAGGCCCTCCGGGAGGGGGGGCAGAGGAGGCAGTTTTTGCCCTTCCCAGGCATTGAGTTATGGATGTGGGGACTCACGCAGGGACGACAGTGTATGCACATATGCTTTCGGCACCTGGGCGAAAATAGGTTTGCCATCACTGCAATAGAGATTCAGAGATTACATATTTGGAACTGCTAATGTGTTTGGGTTTTGTTTAAACTCTCCAGTATTCTCCAGCCTGATAACCTCCAAATACAAGTAATCCTTGATTTATGACCACAATCAACCCCACATTTTTGTTGTAAAGTGAGACAGTCGTTAAATGAGCTTTGCTCCATTTTAAAACCTTTCCTGGCCTAGTTTTTCAGTGAATCATGCAGATGTTAAGTTAGTAACACAGTTGTTAAGTGAATCTGACTTCCCTATTGACTTTGCTTGTCAAGAGATCACAAAAGAGGATCATATGACCCTGGGGAGACTGCAACCATCATAAATATGAATTAGTCGCCATGCATTTGAATTTTGATCGCACAATCACAAGGATGCTGTGTGAAAAGCCTGGAACGGTAACACCAAAATTGGGGGAAATACAGAAGTCTTGGAGAAAGTTGCTTTTCAGATAAATTTGTTTATCAGTCACTTTTTTTTAGTGCCGTTGTACCTTTGAACAGTCGTTAAATAAGCTGTTTGTAAGTTGAGGACTATCTATATATTAGAACTCAACAGAAATGGCCGCACAAATCCCAGCGACTGGTTAGGTCCCACAGAGTTGGTCTTCTCCGGGTCCCGTCGACTAAACAATGTCGTTTGGCGGGACCCAGGAGAAGAGCCTTCTCTGTGGCGGCCCCGACCCTCTGGAACCAGCTCCCTCCAGATATCAGAGTTGCCCCCACCCTCCTTGCCTTTCGCAAGCTCCTTAAAACCCACCTCTGTCGTCAGGCATGGGGGAATTGAAATTTTCCCTAGGCTTATAGAATTTATACATGGTATGCTTGTATGTATGATTGGTTCTTTAAATTGGGGTTTTTAAGATTATTTTTAATATTAGATTTGTTCACATTGTCTTTTTTATTGTTGTTAGCCACCCCGAGTCTTCGGAGAGGGGAGGCATACAAATCTAATAAATACAAATACAAATACAAATACAGAATCCATTCTGACTATGAAGCCTGGAATGGTAACAATAAAATTGGTGGAAACAGTCTTGGAGAAAGCAGCTTTTCCGATAAAGTTGTTTATACCTTTTCCCTTCCCTTATAAAAGGAATGTCTTGTATCCCACCCTGCAGCAAAACTGTATTAAAATAATACTATCGCCGTGACCTATATTGTATATGATCAAAGGCAATGACATTTGGCAAGAGACTTCAACATCTAAGCGGAACTGAAATTTGCTCCATCAATGAGGCCATTCCTATCCCAGCCCCCATTGATGACACAGTGCCTGATTGTCAATGGGACGATTTACTAGACCATCACAGCTCAACATCAAAGAGACTTCATTGTTGTTTCATCTGAATTTTGTTACTCCTTTGTGAAAGCCTTGATGGTGAGGTTTAAAGTTGCAAATTGTTACCCCGCTCTGGAGTCATGAGAAGATCAGTCAAATAAGTTGATTTCCCACTAGAGAAAGCATGTTATGGCAAGACGTTAATTTATCACCAGCTTTACTCCTCTTTTAATTGTCTTTTCAGAGTTCGTGCTTATATCTGTACTCCTTGACATATGACCACAACTGAGCCCAAAATTTCTGTTGATAAATGAGACGGTTGTGAAGTGAATTTTTCTCCATTACAACCTTTCTTGTCACAGCTGCTAAGGGAATCATTGCAGTGGTTAAGTTGGTAATAGGGTTGTTGAGTGAATGTGACTTCCCCGTGGACTTTGCTTGTCACCAGGTCACATTCATTCATTCATTCATTCATTCATTCATTCATTCATTCATTCATTCATTCATTCATTCATTCATTCCATTTATTTGTTTCTTTCTTTGTTTGTTTACTTACTTACTTACTTACTTACTTACTTACTTACTTACTTACTTACTTACTTACTTACTTACTTACTTACTTATTTGATTTGTATGCCGCCCCTCTCCGTAGACTCGGGGCGGCTAACAACAATAATAAAACAGCATATGACAAATCTAATATTTAAAATAGCTAAAAACCCTTATTAAAAAACCAAACATACACACAAATATACTATGCATAACTTGTATAGGCCTGGGGGGAAAGGAATATCTCAATTCCCCCATGAGGTGGGTTTTAAGGAGCTTTGTGAAAGGCAAGGAGGGTGGGGGCAATTGCCCAGACCAAGGGGGGGAGACACAGTGTGGTAGCAAAAATGGAGCTCCACCCCTCTAATTTGCATTGCGCTGAAAGATGTTGACAGAAAATGCAGGACATCCTGCATAAGCCACACCCACAGTTTGGTCGTAAAAAATTTGGTAGCCTTTCACTGGTTAGACAAGGTCACCACGATTCATAACTGGCTGACCAACTACACTCAACATGTACGGTAGTTCTCAATGGAACTGCACCCACTGTGCTGCAACTACTGTAAGGCTCTGTTTTAGACCCAGTACTCTTCAACATCTTCATCAATGTTTTGGATGTGGGGATAGAGGAGGAAATAATCACATTTGCAGATGAAACCAAGCTAGCAGGAATAGCCAACATTCCAGAAGATAGGTTTAAGATACAGAAGGCTCTTGACAGACTTGAACGTTGGGCACTATCTAACAAAATAAAATTCAGTGGTGAAATAAAGTAAGTTTCTACATTTAGGCAAGAAAAACAAATTGTGCAGGTACAATATATGTGGTACCTTGCCCAATAGTAGTAACTCTGAAAGGGATCTTGTTGTCCTAGTAGAAAACCATTTAATTATGAGTCAAGAGTTAGCTGTGCCTACCAAAACATCCAACAGTTATAGGCTGCCTTAACAGAGGGATATCAAGATCACATGAAATGTTAATACCACTTTATAATGCCTTGGTAAGGCAACACTTGGAATACTGTATCCAGTTTTGGTGCTACAATGTAAAAAAGACTCTAGAAAGAGTGCAGAGAAGAGCAACAAAGATGATTAGGGAACTGGAGGCTAAAACATATAAAGAATGGTTGCTGGAACTGGGTATGTCTAGTCCAATGATGGCAAACCTTTTTTGACACATGTGCCAAAAGCACGTGTGTGCAAGCCCACATTCATGTCCTCCCCTACGCATGTGCCTAACCCCTGCACTGCCCCCCACGTATGTGCACAAACCCAATGCTGCCACCCCCACAAGCGCACACACTTCACTGAAGCCTCCATACTCTTGAAGCCTCGGAACGGCAAAAATTGGTTCAACAGGCCAACTAGAAGTTTGTTTGGGAACTTCTGGTTGGCTCATTGGCTCATTTTTTTGCTGTTCCCAGGGTTCAGGAGGCTTTCCTGAAGCCTGGGGAGAGTGAAAATAGCTGAAAACAAGGCTAAAAGGGCTGAAAACAAGGCTGAAAGGGCTGAAAACAAGGCTGAAAGGGCTGAAAACAAGGCTGAAAGGGCTGAAAACAAGCGTGAAAATAAGCTGGCCATAAGTACACTGGAACCGACATAGGACAATGCCTCGTGTGTCATCAGATATGGCTCTGCATGCCACTTGTAGGTTCACCATCACTGGTCTAGTCTGACAAAAAGAAGGACTAGGGGAGACAGGATAGTAGCTTCAATATCTCAGGGGTTGCCACAAAGAAGAGGGAATCAAGCAGCTGAGGGTAAGACAAGAAGCAATGGGTGGAAACTAATCAAGGAAAGAAGCAGCCTAGAAGTAAGGAGAAATTTCCTGACAGAACAATTAATCAGTGGAACAGCTTGCCTCCAGAATTCGTAACCCTGGAAGCTTTAAATAAGAACCATTTGTCAAATCTCCTGGTTTCCACCTTCATGCTGCGGTGCTATCTTTTGATTCACCTATTTATATTAGGAACACAATTATTTCAAAATTTTCTTGCTAACATTACTATAAAGAGGGGTCCTTGGTGCTCTCTAAGCTTGATTATTTTCTTGCCGACATTTCATTAACCATACTAGGTAACATCATCAGTTCATCAGAATATTCCTGTTCTGGATGCTGATTTGTCTTACCTGACCATTGTTTTAGTTGAGGCTCTTTCAAGGTTATTCTCACAGTTTACACACAGAGGTTAATTCTGCAACATGTAGCTGAGCAGTATGCACATAGTGAGAAATCAACTCTTTATGAAGTTTCAAATTAATTTTTGACTCCTTATATAAATACAGGCTTTTGATAAAGTTAGAGGTTTAATTAATTGCTGGATGTTCCTTACCAGTGGCAAATTACATAATAATATCTCCCTTAAGGTAAGGTGAAACTCAAACAGACTGGAATCTGATATGTTTCTACATTATCATAGAGAATTGTGAAGCAGGGATTCATTCTCTTCTTCTATGTCATCTTTTCTAATTACTATATACATCCATTGCTAAAATGCTTTGAGTAAATGCCACTTTTCACCTCCTTAATATTGCTGTTGGGCATAATCCTAGATGCTGATGACACTTTGTCAACTTGGATACTCAGGGGAAAGATGAGAACCTTTTAGGCTATAAACAGCCATCACAACCAAGAACATTTGAGTATCAACTTGAACAGGGCCAAAGTTATAAAGCTTGCCGAAAGGCCTGTCTCTCATAAATGACAGATGTGTAGGAATGCAATTGAACAAGTGAAAAAAATGAAATCACCTGGAGGTTTTTTTCAGACTACAGGCTGCTGGAAAGGTGAAGATGGGCATGACAAGCAAATGCCAAATAATAACTTAAAATTTATTCTACAGGAGACCTCAACCTCAAGCCACTGAGATATTTTAGACTCAGACATTGGCCAACTAGTCTTCAAATTGCTATTCAAAAGCTGCGGTGACACACAGTGGTTACGATGTAGTATTGCAGGCAAACTCTGCCTACAGCCAGGAGTTTGATCATAACCGGCTCAAGATTGATTCAGCCTTCCTTCCATCCAAGGTCAGTAAAAATGAAGAGCAAGATTGTTGAGGGCAATAGGTTGACTCTGTAATCTGCTTAGAGAGGGCTGCAAAACACTGTGGAGCAGCATACAGGTCTAAGTGCTACTGCTATTCTAGTATATGGAATCATTGGAAAAGGTAGTAAAGACATTTTTGTAGCCATCTTCTGTGGCTAGCTATATCTAGTCCAGTGCAAAACTGTGGCTGAGAATGGTATTTAACTGAGATTGAGGTTAGAACTTCCATTTGGCTTTTTAATCTGTGGTTAGAAATGTATTTTTAGCAAGGCCTGGCCTTCTTATATTTTTCACAATAATCGGTTTAGGCAAAGAGTTAATTAGGTTGTATGATTTCCCCCTAAGTTTCTAACCACCCTTAGATATAAGAATGCCAGGCAGACTCGGGAAGTGAATACTGAATTTGAGCTCATTGTCACATACTCAGTTATGTGACCGGGAAACAATCTAGAGCTCTTTTCAATGCTCTTTCCTCAGCCATTTTGGGGGAAAATATCCCAATTTTTTTCCTTGGGAGACCATGTTCTGCAAGGTGAAAGAAGCAATACAGTGAGTAATGTCCCTTTGCATAGTTTCCTTTTTAGTTTGGATGCCAGAAAGACCTAACAAATTCTATACTGACCTAATTCTGGCAGATTTAAACTTATTGATCACTCTTAGGAGAGAAACATTTTGTGCTGCTGCTGGAAAAGTTAGATAAACGTTGATCTCAAAACCTGGCCATTATTAATTCATGTTATTTAAGTAAATGTAGCCTATGATACAGACAACTTGAGAAGTTGTTATTTGATACATCTGTGCCAGGTAGCCTGATTCTGTGCTATTTTATTTTTTGAGGTTCAACACTCAATATTATTATTATTATTATTATTATTATTATTATTATTATTATTATTTAATTAGATTTGTATGCTGTCCTTCTCCGAAAACTTGGGGTGGCTCACAGAATAAACAAGGCGTACAAGACAAATCTAATACATTAAAAAAAACCTACAACTAAAAACCCTATGTATTACTCAATCAGACAATCCAATTACACCATGCATCACATTAATGGGACAGGGGGGCAAGAACTAATTGCCCCATGCCTGGCCACATAGGTGTGTCTTAAGACTCTTGCGGAAGGTGTGGAGGGTGGGGGCAGTACGAATCTCTGGGGGGAGCTGATTCCAGAGGGCAGAGGGCCCCACAGAAAAGGCTCTTCCCCTGGGCCCTACCAAACAACACTGTCTGGTTGATGGGACCTGGAGAAGGCTGACTCTGTAGGACCTAACCGGCCGCTGGGATATATGTGGCAGCAGGCGGTTCCATAAGTAATCTGGTCCGATGCCATGTAGGGCTTTGTAGGTCATTGCCAACACTTTGAATTGTGTCCGGAAACCAATTGGCAACCAGTGCAGTCCGCAGAGTGTTGGAGAGACATGGGTATATCTATGGAAACCCATGACCGCTATGGACATTGTTTTATGTGTAATTTGGAATAGGCCTTGATTAATCCAAGAAAGGACAGGTGAGATTAAACATAAAACATTCTGATTCTAACCTTCCAGGAAGTTCTCAGTTCATTTATCTACAACTCCAGTAGACCACGAAGGATAGTGATATCCATATCAGCAAGAATAAAAACTGCTTATGAAAAAATACACAGGGAGAAGGAGGAATGGTGATTATGAGGATCAAGGTGTTGATGGATCTCCCAATCACATTTAGAACAACGGAGACACCACAGGAGGCAAATATCTTCTTAGTGCTATCTTTTGAGTCTTAAATCCTCATGTCCTTTGGCCCAAGGATGAACTAAGACTGTGACATTCCAGATACAGCTCCATTTTCAACCACATAGATTTTCCGAGAGATTTGAGTCTTTCAGGGAAACACACAAAGAGTTTTGCATTGCTACAGAAAAAAGCAAGATAGACATCTACAGTAGGGGAAAAAGAGAATGAGTTATTTGGAGTGACATCTTGTGGGCTGATACATGTAGGTTGTGTTCTTTTTAAAGAAAAATTGCAGTCACCACACTATAAATAAAGCAGATGAATCCAGCTCACAACATTGTTACAGAGGCATTATAAAGTTGAGTTACATTCAAGGATGTAAATATGACAACATCATCACTGTTAACCTGAGATAAGAACAATTGATGAAAATATAGGTCAACCCTACTGAATTCTGAACCAACATAACAATTTTTTAAGGAACTCCACTGCTTATCCTGGTTGACATGTGTAATCTAATAGACCAGTTAAGGCTGATCCAGCAATATTTCTTATTTCCCAGGCTTTGAGTTTTTGCCAAAAATAAACCACCAGGTTATATCAAACCTTCCTGCATCACCATAATACGAAGTCTAGATACTGGGTCTTTTCCAGATATTGGTTTCTCTGCAGTGGTTAATAAATCCTCTCTATTTTTTTTTTTTAAGAGAATGCTTGCAAAATGAATTAAAAGCCCATCTTGACATCTACAAATGGAGATAAAGGCACAGCTATGGGTCTCTTTGTTGAAATATATCAATCCGATTTAAGATTCTAAAAGGGACAGTAAAATCCAATTTGGGGATTTGGATAATATATTATTTATGCCCCAAGTTAGCAGGGCGATATTGCCTTCTTCTTCCACACACATGACAGCTAGTGATAATATGCAGGTCTCTAGGAGTTGTGAAGTAATTACACAGCCCTCCACCACAACATTTTTCAGCTGACATTTATGTGCGGGACAAGAATACCCAGAGCTATAATTTGAACAACCTCCCCTCTCGCCCCAATGCTTCAGGATAAAGCTAATTTCTGATACTGGGAACCAAAATAGATGAAATATAGCGAATAGTGGGAGCAGCTTGCTTCTTTTGAGACATGCCTGAAAGTCTCAATTCCTACTCAGGAAAAGAACAGTTCTTGATCTCCACCATTATTGAGGAATGGAGATGTGTGTGGGTTAATGGGCTATTTAAATGAAGGTAGAACCTTGCAGGAATGAATGGCTGTCTGTTATGTTGTCAAAAAGGAATTGTTCATATTCTTCCAGCGGATTAGCTCACGGTTATTACTTCATGCAGCCTTTTCACATTCTGCTTTGAGGCTTGAGTTGAAGAAGTAGAATCCTGTATCTCCAATTGCTCATTTGTATTGACATGGTTAAATAGCAGGACCCACCAAAGTTAACTATAGCTCATGGCTAAATAATTGGTTTCAAAGAAGAAGATGGTAAACAATCACACCTGCACTTTATTTATTAGAGTTTTATTCTACTTTTATTATTTTATCAGTAACTTAAGGCAGCAAACATACCTAATGATATACTCAACATTGAGCTACAAATATTCTCGAGCTACTGATACAGTTCTACAGAGGAATCATTGAGTCTGTCATCTGCACCTCTATAACTGTCTGGTTTGGTCCTGCAACCCAACAAGACCGACACAGACTTCAGAGGATAATCAGAACTGCAGAAAAAACAATTGCTGCCAACCTGCCTTCCATTGAGGACCTGTATCCTGCACAAGTCAAAAAGAGGGCGGTGAAAATATTTACTGACCCCTTGCATCCTGGACACAAACTGTTTCAACTCCTACCTTCAAAACATCGCTACAGAGCACTGCACACCAAGACAACTAGACACAAGAACAGTTTTTTCCCGAATGCCATCACTCTACTAAACAAATAATTCTCTCATCGCTGTCAAACTTTTTACTAAGTTTGCACTTCTATTTCTCCTAGTTTTTTCTCATCATTCCTATCATCCTTTTCCTCCCACTTAGGATTGTATGACTGTAACTTGTTTCTGTATCCTAAGATTTTTATTAATATTGATTGTTTCTTCATTTGACCCACATGACAATCATTAAGTGTTATACCACAAGATTCTTGACAAATGTATCTTTTTCTTTTATCTACACTGAGAGCATATGCACCAAGACAAATTCCTTGTGTGTCCAATAACACTTGGCCAATAAAGAATTCTATTCTATTCTGTTCTGTATAAACTGAGGTTTGCTGGGAGTGAACTACAACATCATGAAAACATTTCAATGAGACAGTGGTGGGTTGTAAATACTTTTGCTACCAGGAGTGGATGGGTGGAATTGAAAGGAATCCACTGTCCGAATTGAAAGCAATCCACTGCTGCAGTGAGGTATCCATGCCTCTTTATTATAATAAAGTTTCATAATTTTAAACAATTCTTAAAATGCAAAAACAAATGCCACATTTGAATAGGAAAAGTCATCCATTCTGATATCCTTTTTCTCAAAAAGAAAAAAGAACATTGCTAAAATCTGCTTTTGACCCTTTGCCCTCCATTAGTAAAAGATGAGATACCTTGATGAGCTAAAAGTCTTCAATGATTGACAGGTTTTACAAAGCACCATATTATTTTTTCCTCCGTTTGATGTTCCTGAAATAACTAAAACTTTGTCTCAAAGCATCTGGGATTCATGCAATTCAAAATTACGTTTGGCAGTTAAGAGTGCTGATAATTGACTTCCATGAAACTCCCAATTTAATTTGTTTTCGTACATCTTATTTATGCTTTGGAGCTAATGGCAAGCCCTATTCAAATAGATCCTGGTGTTCTCTTTGACATCCTTTGCAAACCCATCACAGTTTACCCTCGACTATATGGCTGGGGAATACTGAGATGGCATTACCACCACAATGTATTATTGAAATAATGACAGATAATGATACTTCAGAAGCTGAAGTGGGAAAATGTAATTAGCTTCCTCGGAATGCATTCTTCCAGTTGCTAGGACACCACCCTTGAGTTCCCAGAAAGTTCACTAATTCACCTATGCTGTACACCTAAAATACACAAAGTGGTTCGTGATAATGGCTCTAGAGGAAGACCCCGAGGAAAACGTTAGCATTTCCTAGCATTCTCCTGTCAGATAAAAAACATGAAATTATAGTTCACCCTATGTATATATATATATATTGCATGATTACTCTGCATTTTTAATATCGGTTTTGATTTCATGTGAGGATACAAACTTTGTTTTCATAATTATTTCACAAGAATCATCAATTCTCTTGGGGAAAAATAGTGCTATTACACTTATTTAATGATAAGATTGCCAAAGAATGTGTGTGATGATGATGATGATGATAATAATAATAATAATAATAATAATAATAATAATAACAACAACAACAACAATAACAACAACAACACATCACACAGTCCTAGACGCTTGGGAAGTGTTCGACTTGTGATATTGTGATACGAAATCCAGCATATCAATCTTGTTTGCAGTGCATTACTGTTTTTTGTGAATAAAAGTCCACCTATTCTCCAAAGCACCTGACGGTAGAACAAAAACCAATGGGTGGAAACTAAACAAGGAAAGAAGTAACTTAGAACTAAGGAGAAATTTCCTGACAGAACAGTTAATCAGTAGAACAGCTTGCCTCCAGAAGTTGTGAATTCCCCAACACTGGAAGTTTTTAAGCAGATATTGGATAACCATCTGTCTTAAGTAGTGTAGGATTTCCTGCCTAGGCAGGGGTTGGACTAGAAGACCTCGAAGGTTCCTTCCAACTGTTACTATTATTATTGTTATTAACACTACTACTAGTGCTACTACTATTACTACTAATATTACTACTACTACTAATAATAATAATACCTCCAAGATCAATGGGTGGGGCTTGACTAGTAATTAATGCCAAATCCAGTGAAACAACTGGCTGTTGTGATACAAATAATGATGATGATGATGATGACTACCACCTCCACTAAAAATGAGATGGTGAAGACCTTGTGGAACTTTCAAATACAGAGAGATAGTCATTTGGAACACAACACCCCAGATATTACAGTTGTTGAAGGAATAGGAGAGAGATACGTTGCTTCAAAATGAGAAGGGTGGCAAATAAATTTAATAATAATGAAAACAAAAACAAATTAAAAGTCTTTTCCTAAACACAAGCAATGCATATGAAAAACTGACCTCACAAGAGAAAAATAAGAATAGAAAGTTCTAGCATTTGGGCTTTTCTGTTTTGAATTTCGGTTGAATTCTTTGGTGGAAGGATCTTTATTATCCTGGAGACTGATTGATCTTTCAGAAGAATCACAAAATGAATATTAAGAATGAAGGTGAGAAGATAGTTTTAATACTTGAATCTTCAACATCACTCAGTCAGACATAGGAAAATAATTAAATAAATAGCCTTTATTGCCTTTTTTTTTTACTATGGGCACACTGGCACATATTAAAAATGAAATTCTGTTGCCTTGCTCTCAAACGTGTACACATACATAACACACAAATGCACATGTTATATACAGTTCATATATCCACATATACAGTGATACCTCGTCTTACAAACGCCTCGTCATACAAACTTTTCGAGATACAAACCCGGGATCTAAGATTTTTTTGCCTCTTCTTACAAACTATTTTCACCTTACAAACCCACCGCCGCCACTGGGATGCTCCACCTCTGGACTTCCATTGCCAGCGAAGCACCCGTTTTTGTACTGCTGGGATTCCCCTCTCCATGGGGAGCCTCAGTGAAATCGCAGCATTGCAAAAACACAGAGGTCTGGAGGTGGGGTTTCGAGGACTTCGGTGTTTTTGCGATGCTGCGATTTCACTGATGCTCCCTTCGCTGGGAAATCCCACCTCCGGAATTCCGTTGCCAGCGAAGCGCTTGTTTTTGCGATCCTGGGATTCCCCTGCTGGGATTCCCCTGCAGCATCGCAAAAACACAGAAGTCCGGAGGTGGGGTTTCCCATGGAGGGGAGCCTCAGCGGAATCCCAGCAGCACAAAAACAGGCACTTCGGCTGGCAAAAGGGGTGAATTTTGGGCTTGCACGCATTAATCGTTTTTCCATTGATTCCTATGGGAAACATTGTTTCGTCTTACAAACTTTTCACCTTAAGAACCTCGTCCCGGAACCAATTAAGTTTATAAGACAAGGTATCACTGTATACCTTCAGTATAATTATAATTTGAGCTTGGTTTTCCTGTGGGCAGATGTTGCTGAGTGGGATGGAAAAATATGAGAGATGGAAATCCATCTCTCACTGCTCTGTTGGTAATGACCTTTAAAGCCCTACATGGCATTGGGCCAGAATACATCTGGAACCGCCTTCTATCGCACGAATCCCAGAGGCTGATAAGGTCCCACAGAGTTGGCTTTCTCCGGGTCCTGTCGACCAAACAATGTTGTTTGGCGGGCCCCAGGGGAAGAACCTTCTCTGTGGCGGCCCCAGCCCTCTGGAATCAACTCCCCCCAGGGATTAGAACAGCCCCCACCCTCCTTGTCTTTCGCAAATTACTCAAGACCCACCTTTGTTGCCAGGCATGGGGGGGTTAGGATATTCCTTCCCCTAGGCAATTACAAGTTATGTATGGTATGTTTGTGTGTATGTTTGGTTTTTATAATAAGGGTTTTTAGTTGTTTTATTATATTGGATTGTTACATGTTGTTTTTTATCGTTGTTAGCCGCCTCGAGTCTGCAGAGAGGGGCGGCATACACATCAAATAAATGAATAAATGAATAAATGAATAAATGAATAAATGAATCAATCAATCAATCAATCAATCAATCAATCAATCAATCCCCACATTAGATTGTGTGAGGACAGCACACTAGTGAAAGCCAAATGAGAGGGAAGTATAATTTATGCCAACATTTTTTTTTCTCCTGAGTCAGGAAAGAAAAGAGTGCATTTACACTTCTGAGTACATTTATTAGGAGATTCTAGTCCATGGTATTGGTGTACTTCGCTGCAGGTAGCTCTTGACTTATGTTATGATCCACAGTTGTGACCAGAATTTCTGTTGCCAAGCAAGAAGGTTGTTAAGCAAGTCACTTACATTATGACCTTTTTGCCACAGTTGTTAAATCATTCATTGCAGTCGTTAAATGAATCTGGCTTCCCCTATTGCTTTAGTTTGCCGGAAGCCCAGCTGAGAAGGTTATAAATGATACTCAGGTGAGTTGGGATGCTGTTGTAACTGGTAGGCCAAGCGCCTAAATTGTGATCATGTGGCTGTGGGGAATGTTACAATGGTCACAAGTGTGAGGATCTGTTGTAAATCACTCTTTTTCAGTGCCATTATAATTTAAAATGGTTACCAAACAAATGGTTTTAAGTCGAGGACTACCTGTAGAGAGAAAATTAACAACCCTCACTGTCCTAAAATTATGCTGTTTTATCTCTTATTCCTGCTCATTTTCTCTCCCCATTTATTTGAGCTGGTTATTATCAAAATGAAAAGAGGAAAAGAAGGAAAAAGATAGAAAACTCCAAGTTAGTACTGCTTGTCATCATGTTTCATAACACCTTTATTTCTAGAAACCATCTGATCCCATTGTCAAATCATGCAGCTAGATAGATAATTGTGTATCATTTTCACAATCACCCAGACACCTTAAAATGAATTCGTAGACAGCAATTTGCACCTTGTTTGGTTTAAAATCATTAACTACTTTATCATCATTGACAAACTTGCTTTTCAAATTTCTTAAAGTAGGGGTACACTAAATACATTTCAAAATATTTAATGTTTTAATTCACTGTTAATTTTATGGTTAAGTTGGAATCAAGTCTGTTTCTTTTCTCCAAAGGAAAACAAAGTGCACCATGATTTTTTTTCTAAATGTGATTGATGGAAAATAAATGTAATCACCTTTGAAATGATATGGCCTATAATATGACTCTGCTATTCTCGTTTTTCCCTTCCTCTGACATCCATGAGTAATTAAAGGTAAAGGAACAGCTTACAAGGATCAATGAATATTGCATGACAGCTCCATCTCAAAATCTTAACCAGCAGCAATGTCATTTGAGAATACTTTGCAGCTGGTTATGGGATCAAAGTTTTTGAAGGATGCAGTTTTTCACATCCATCATTGTTCCTTATAAGAGCAAACTAATGGTCCAGCTAGACCAAAATCCTATTTCCTGTAAGGATCAAATAAGCGGGACTCCAGATTCCTAGTGCATATTGCTTACCTATTGTACAGTATTTTGTAATACATATTGCTTATGAATTACTTCTGAACCTAAAGATTATTTAGATTTATAATGATTAGTAGTCACAACACATCCATCCCTCATAATTTGCTAAATCTGCTTTCAAACCCATCAAAAGATCTTGTGGCCATGAATCTAATAAATAATTGAAATTTTAAGAGATATATCATTGGAAATTACAAGAAGAAGCTCATCTCATTGCCTATTTACATGAAGATATACACAGCACATTGGGTTTTTATATCTCAACAAGGGTCTCTGAATTACAAAAGCTATTTTGATTAATCTACAACAATATATGAGACAATTGAAACAATGAAAGTACCCCAAACACTTCATAAATAGTAATAAATAGCATTATCATAACAACATTACATTGGATCTGGAAATGTTATTTCATGTAAATAAATACTTTTCAATTTTTTTAACAAAGAAATATAATAATAATAATAATAATAATAATAATAATAATAATAATAATAATAATAATAATAATAGATTTGTATGCCGCCCCTCTCCGAAGACTCGGGGCAGCTCACAACATAACAGCAATACAATATAAATACAAATATAATGTTAAAAACTTTAAAAAACTATTTTAAAATACATTGTTATAAAACTTATTTATTACACAATCATACACACTCAGTCTGACTAAACATTAATATAATAAATGTCAGCGAAAAAAGAGGGGGGGAGATGAATCCCCCCATGCCTGGTGGCAAAGGTGAATCTTCAACATTTTATGGAAGGCAAGGAGGGTAGGGGCAGTTCGAATCTCCGGGGGGAGTTGATTCCAGAGGGCCGGGGCCGCCACAGAGAAGGCTCTTCCCCTGGGTCCCTCCAGATGGCATTGTTTTGTCAATGGGATCCGGAGAAGGCCAACTCTGTGGGACCTAATCGGCCGCTGAGATTAATGGAATAACAGAGTTGGAAGGAACATTGAAGATCTTCTGGTTTAATCTCTTCTCAAGCAAGAAGACTCTATATCATTTTAAACAAAAGGATGTCCAGTTTCTACTTAAATGCTTCCAGTGATGGAGCACTCAAAACTTCTGAAGACAAGCCATTCCACTGGTTAATTGTTCTCACTGTTAGGATCCCCCCCCCTTAGTTCTAGGTTTCTCCTCTCATTGATTAGTTTTCATCCATTGTTTCTTTTTTCTACTTTATAATGCTTTGGGAAATAGTTGACCACCCTTTTCTTCATGGCAGCCCCTCAAATATTGAAACACTGCTATCACATCACTCCTAGGCCTTCTTTTCACAAGACTAGACATACCTAATTCTTGCATCTGTTCTTAACATGTTTTGGCCTTCAGGTACCTATTCATCCTTGCTGTTCTTCTCTGCACTCTTTCCAGAATTTCTACATCTTTTAAAGATTGTGGTAGACATAGTTCCCTCTAAGCTGAGCAGTGAGCAATCGCTCACTTAAAAATCATCATCAACTCAGAGTTTTCCAAACCTGCCCAGAAGCCGAGAGGGAAAGAGTGAGAGGGAAGGAGAGAGAGAGGAAGAGAGTAAGAGAGTAAGAGAGAGAAACAGATAGAAGAAAGAGAGGAAGGAAAAGAGAAAGAAAAAGAATGGGAGTAAGGAAGAGAGAAAGAAAATCAAAATATAGTTTGAAACTAGCTCAACTATTTAAGTGGCATTTTGATATTGATAGAGTTGCCCTATTATGAGCTCACGGTTATAGACACAGAGTACAGTATTTTATTTTGAAATTCTCTGAGGCAAAACAGGGTGGGTTTCTTATTTGTTTGTTTGTTTGTTTGTTTGTTTGTTTGTTTGTTTGTTTGTTTGTTTGTTCGTTCATTCATTCATTCATTCATTCATTTATTTATTATTTCTGTGCCGCCCAGTCCCGAAGGGACTGCTGCTCAGACACTATACTTTTCCGCCCACCCCCCAAAAAAAATTAGAGGGAACACTGGTGGTAGATGCAGTATTCCAAGTGTGGTCTTAATAAGGCTCTATAAAGTGGTACTAATACTTCATGTTATCTTGGTTATATTCAGTGGTATTAAGTATCTTCAGTGGCATTGACTTGGATTAAGTATGCTACAATTTATATACAGTAATCCTGGACTTAGCAGATCACATAGCAACTGTTCAGAGACATGACAGACTTCCAAAAAGGGATTTATGATCAACATTTGAAGTTCCAACATCCATATCACTCTTAACCCAGGACATATAGTACCTTCTCTAAAATAAATAGGGCTTCAAAGTTCTGAACAGTACTTCAAACTGAATAAATAAAACATATGGAATGGAATATACTATGTGCCAATGGGACTGGAATCATATATTCTATGATTCATATGTGAATCACGTATGTGAATTCATATATATGAATATATGATTCACATAGTCTAATCAATAAATATTTTAACTTTTGTAGACTATATGCATTAAAACATTGTCCAAGATTCCCTTTCAATATTTTTTAAAAATGTTTATCATGTAGGAAAATAGACATCTGGTGAATTATTGAAGTGCTATAACATTTGCATATCTCATGAGAACGCAATGATGAAAAATAATATTTTTTATGGAATTGTTGTCTATAAACACCTTTTAAGGATATGTGACCTTCTGGTACCTGTGCTGCCAATACTCGCTTTGAAACAGACAACTTTGAAACGATATTGGCAAATTGTGTAAACAAAAAAGTCAGTTTCATCAAGTGATATCCAAACATAAGTTTGATCCTTTTCGTAAAAAACAAATCCTGTCAATGTGATAAAAACATATAAATTAAAACAGATACGGTACACGTAATCTGAATTATTTTATCCATCAGTCTCTGAATAATAGCAGGGGATTAAAAGAGAACTTGGCAGTTTACAAGGAAACATATGTCCCCATTCAGATATGGACCGTAGGTTTTGCAAGCTATTTAATTGCTTTTCTTATCAATAACTGTAAGACCTTTGGACAAATGACATTAGACATTTAGCGCTACCGGCATATCAGCAGATTCCCTCTGATTATACCCAGTAAAAAAGACTAAACAGCTCTCTTTTATAAAATATTCCTGGCAGATATAACAAAGAACACTTTGTTTCATTATCCCATTAATCATAAACATGAATAAATTCCATTCATTCTGTTTCATTAATTTCTTAGTTGTTCCTTTCGCTTGTTATTTCTCCTCACTGACTGGTCATTAAAATTATCAGACTAATTTCAGCTGCCAGGTTTCGGATCCCATAATGCCCCAGTTATTACATCTTTTGGAAGGCATTTGAAAAATAAATGACTGTCTGACTAGCAATTACATAACACCAACGTTCTGTGCACTGCACTGGCTGCCAATTGGTCTCTGGGCACAATTCAAGGTGTTGATTATCATCTATAAAGCCCTACATGGCTTAGGTCCAGTCTATTTATGGGACCATTTCCTGCCGCATACCTCCCAGAGACTAATCAGATCACAAAGGGTTGGCTTTCTCCAGATCCCGTCAACTAATCAGTGCAGGTTGGCGGGCCACAGGAGAGAGCCTTCTCTGTGGCTGCTCCAGCCCTTTGAAACCAATTGCCTCCCCATATCCATACTTCTCCCACCTTACTGGCCTTCCGAAAGGCCTCGAAGACCTGGCTCTGCTGGCAAGCATGGGGGCCATGAGAGTTAACATCTAGTCACAGCCAAACTATGATTGTTTGGTATGGATGAGTGTATGACCGTACAGTGTAGTTTAGGGTTTTTATTGACTATTTTTCTTGGGGTTTTAACATTTGTATTGTTTTATATTTGACCTATCTCTGTATCTCTGTATTATTTTATATCTTATAGGCCGCCCTGAGTCCCATGAGATTGGGCGGCATATAAATCAATAGAATAGAATAGAATAGAATAGAATAGAATAGAATAGAATAGAACAGAATAGAAAAAAAATTAAATTAAATTAAATTAAATTAAATTAAATTAAATTGAATTGAATTAAATTAAATTATTAAATTAAATGCAATAGGATCCCTTAGAACAGGGGTGTCAAACTGGCAGCTGATGGGCCAGATGTGTTATGCGCAGGTCAACCAGCTCCAAGAAGGGGGAAAACATCATGATACATCATGTGACGACAATGTGACACCTCAGGTTTTACACCCACGCTTTGGAAGGACAAGTGGAAGCTGTCAAGCCTCCAAGTTACATGTCCCCTTCTTGCTACCAGATGTGATGAGCTTGAATCCCAATACAGCACAATGAAAGAGGTAGGAAAGAATATGCATAAGAAATAACTACAATTAAAAATGGCTACGCATAGGTCAGGTTCAGGGTCGATAGAAGCATTCTGGGAAGCCTATTCAGAGAAGCCCCAATTGTTAGATAAAAACCAAAACTCCCTTGGTTGAGTGGATATAAAATGGGCTCCTTTCTTTATACACCTCTACTTACAAAATTTTCTAGATAAGAACCGGATATTCAAGATTTTTTTGCCTCTTCTCAAAAACCATTTCCTACTTACAAATCCGAGCCGCCGAAACTGTAACTGGGAAAGGCAGGATGAAGCCTCTGTGGGGCCTCTCTAGGAATCTCCTGGGAGGAAACAGGGCCTCCACCCTCCTGTGGTTTCCCCAATCGCACACATTATTTGCTTTTACATTGATTCCTATGGGAAAAATTGCTTCTTCTTACCGACTTTTCAACTTAAGAATTTGGTCATGGAATGAATTAAGTTTGTAAGTAGAGGTACCACTGTATTATTTTTTTTCTTCCATTCATCACAAATGCACCATGTTGTTATATCACAAAAAAGTAGAAATATTTTTTTAAAATTACAGAAAAAAATGTACAATATAGAGAGATGCAGACAGATGCACAACCTTAGGCTTAGACCTTTCAAGTCATGTAATGAAATTCAAAAGTCTTTTAAAAAAATGCATGTTTTCCTTGTGTCCTCTTTTTTGTGTGCCTTTAATCAGTTTAATCTTAACTACTACCTGGAGTAGTCCCTGCAGTTTTCTTGGCAAGATTTTTTAGGAATGGCTTGCTATTGCTTCCATCCTAGGGAAAGTTGACCAGATGTCCCACTTTTGGCGGGACAGTCACACTTTTGAGCAATATGTCCCCCATCCCGCATCTTTTAAAAAAAAGTTTTTAAAATTTGGCTGGGATGCTAAAGGGTTCCTGCTTAGGCAGGGGGTTGGACCTGATGACCCGCATGGTCCCTTCCAACTCTAACAATAAATAAATAAAATAAATAAATAAGTCCCAATTTTTAAAAAACGGGACGTCTGGTCACCTTAAGCAAAGGGGAAGGGCAATCCGTGATGGGCTTGGGCTTGGAGATGTTGGCCAGGAGGAGCACCACCTCCGACGTCTGATGGCCAAAAGTCTGGCTGCGAGGAGGCAGCTCCAGGCTCTGCTGGTGACCGAGCATGTTCCCTGAGCGAGGGGGGCCAGACCGTAAGAAAGACTGACGCCGAGCTGCTTTTCCCACCACCGCAGATGGAGTGGCGTTGCCTGGTAGCTCTGCCTACTCCTCCTTGCTCGGTTGCTGCCTCCTCCACCAACGCCAACCTCGGGAAGGCAGTTGAAGCTCCACTAAGCTCGTAAGTTCGGGAACCAACCGATGTGATCTTCAAGTTTGTCCCCCCCCCCCTCTCTCCCAGCAATTGTTTTGCCTAAGCATCAGTGCTTTTTGCAAGCTGGTTTTATTCAGAAGGGATCTGCTCCCCTTCCAGGATCCCTTAAACATTCTGTGCTTTCCAGAGCGTTTGCACAGCCGGTTTGCATCTGGCATCCCCTTTGCCTTTTGCAGTAGGGATTGCCTGTAGTCTGTCCAAGAAGCCTCTGGGGTTTAGATCTTCCTTTCCACGATCTTCACCTTCGAATTTGAGTAGCAGCTGGAGAAGAGGAGGAGGAGGAGGAGCCTCAGCCTGACTTTATGACTTTCCTCCTTCCCCCCCGGCGAATAGGTTGCAAGCAACTGGCAGGCGAGCGCTGCATTCACAGTTTCACTGCTGCTCTGGCATGCTTTGCTCTGCCCCCTCCCCTGCAATGATGTCCCACTTTACCAAGGTTATAATCTGATCACTTTATCCTAGGGCTGACACAGAAAAACTGGCTCAAGGTTTTGTGCCTAAGGTGGGGACTATAATTCATCACCTCCAAGTTTCAACCTAGTGCCTTAGTCACTAGATCAAACAAGCTCTCTGTTTTTCTCATTACAAATTCCATATAATAATTTTTAGGGCAAAAGGAAATTCATCAAGTTAATTCCCTTACATTTATCTAGTTATACATATAGAAATCCATCATTAGCGTGATGCTTTTCATGAAGCTGTACAAAAAAAATGTTGATGACTTAAAATATCATTAAGTGAGAACATCTTTGCTATTTTAGCAGAACTCATTAAAATGATATTCTGTTTTCTCCTTTTGATGAGCTTCTTACTGGAGTGGAAGATGGATTAATTTACCAATCCAAATATGTTGAGCAAATGACACCTGTTTTTGCTAACTCTGGCAGGCTGGTACATCTCATGAAAATGAAAATTGAAACATGACAAAAGTAAGATTTTAACCACTCTTCAGCTCCCGTTTATTATCTCTCCTACAAGTCTTAGGCAATGAATTTGAGGGTGGCATATCAAGGTGATGTTCGAGCCCTGACAGCATCTCATGTCACATACTTGTCAAAATGTAATAAGGCCCCTGTGTGGAGAAATAAGATGCCAAAAGCACAGTATAGATTTCCATTTCTTATATATCATGATTCATAAGTGGCAGAGCTGCAATGAAAACAAGGTGACATCGCTACTGCTATCTAGGAACAACAATAGATTAGATTAGATTTATTGGATTTATATGCCGCCCCTCTCCGCAAACTCGGGGCGGCTCACAACAAGGTAAAAGAATACATAATAACAAATCCAATACCCACCAATCCAATTACAATTTAAGCTAAAAAATTCATAAAAAACAACCCCAGAATATAAAAAAAACAAGCACACAATCAATCTAACACCAAAACAACATGGGCAAGGGGGAGATCTTTAAGTTCCCCCATGCCTGATGGCAGAGGTGAGTTTTAAGAAGTTTGCGAAAGGCAAGGAGGGTGGGGGCAATCCTAATCTCAGGGGGGAGCTGGTTCCAGAGGGTCGGAGCCACCACAGAGAAGGCTCTTCCCCTGGGTCCTGCCAGACGGCATTGTTTAGTCGACGGGACCCGGAGAAGGCCAACTCTGTGGGACCGAACCGGTCGCTGGGATTCGTGCGGCAGAAGGCGGTCCCGGAGATATTCTGGTTGTGTGCATCATTTAGAGCAGGGGATTGTCAAATTAGAGGCATCGTGTTGTCCTCATATGATGTATCATGACTCTCCCCCTTCACTAAACCGGGGGTGGGCATGGCCAGCACATGATACATCCAGCCCATGGTTGATTTAGAGCAATAAATGGGGAAATATTTAGCCCCAAATAATCCATGTTGGAAAATATAGTTGAAAATTGTCCTTGAGTCCTTTTTCATCTTGGTTGTAGGAATGGATTACATTCTGGTTTATGTAAAGTGTAGAGAAGATATGAAGAAGCTGTTGACTAGTCAAAAGTGGCTGAAGTCCAGCAAGTCCATATAACATTCAGAAATAACTTCAAAAGAGATTTCCCTACATGATAGTAATACCAACTTCCCCCACGAATATTTCACACAATAGTTACGTGCCTTGTAACCGTACTTTCCCGATAATCCTCATACATGCCAATTGCTAAGTGTCTGAATTTTGATCCCATTACCTTGGAGATGCTACAATGATCGTTAAGTGTAAATAAGCAAAATCTTGTGAGGGGACGCGAGCACACACAAGCTTTCAACAACTTTTTGCTTCTGCACATGCGCGGAAGCAAAAAAATCACCGAAATCTCACGTGCACACAGGATTTCAGCAATTCTTTGCTTCTGCACATGCGCAGAAGCAAAAAAAATCACCAAAATCTCACGTGTGCGCATGTCCTCTTGTGAGATTTTGCTTCCTGCGCATGCGCAGTAGTGGCGGTAAGTAGCAATCCCCGCCTGTATATAAGGCTAAGTGCTATATAAACAGAAAGCAAAACCACTCCCTTCCAGTACTGAAGATGTTACCCTGGGTTAGGTTATAAAACGTTTGCAAGACAACAACCAAGCTCAGAGAGCACCAAGGATTCTAAAAAAGAGAAGAAGTGGGAAGTTGGTAGAAAGCAAAATGCAGTCCAGGAGAGTGGATAGTAGCAAAGGAGAAATACCAAGTCGAAACCTGGGTAAGAAAAGTATGCAGTGAAGGACAAACTGCAGCTGACCTTAAGCTGTCCAGCAGACAACCCTGTTAACAATCCTAAACCTGTAGCTCAGAGCATGTGGATGGAGGAGAAGAAGTTATCTGTTGTAAAATAATAGAGTTTGAATCTCTTACTTAAAAAAGCCTGTTTGGATACTTAGATGATGATATGCTTGGTCATGTATCACTCAAACTATTGTAAATACACTTTGTACTAAGTTTGTATCGTAACAAATAACACTGTATTGATCCTGTTAGCTGTGTGTGTATATACATGTGGCTTTATTCTATCTGTCCTCAACCTCTCACAGGTATATAAGTTTTATTTCTGTTTAGCACTTGAGTCTTCCAAAACTACATATTGTGATGATTACAAAGGAAATTGTAAAATGTCAAGGTCCTGTGTTAAAGTAAATAGCAACTAGAATATTAGAAAGTATAACAAGCAAAAAGTGACCAGATTTTTTTCACTGGTAAAGAGGGACATCATTGACAGGGGTGGGTGTGGGGTGGGCTTGATTAAAAATTTGGCCTATATGGAGCAAAAAAAAATGTATTTCTTTTTCCAACTCTCTCTTTTCTCCCTCCCTCACTTTTTTCTCCCTTCCTTCCTCCCTCCCTCCCTTCTTTCTTTCTTTTTCTCTCTCTCTTTTCTCTTTCTCCCTCACTCTCTATTTCTCTTTCTTTTTCTCTCTCCCTCCTTCCCCCCCTCTCTCAACTTCATATGCCGCCCAACTCCCAAAGGACTCTATGCAGCTCACAGCCAAAAAAATACACATAAAATGCAATAGTAAAACTCCCTAAAAATGGGTTTTGAAACAATTGAAAACCAGCAGTTAAAACAATTAAAACAGTAGCAAAAAGCAAAAAAAAGAAGGCCACCATACATATCTTGCATTGGCATCCTTCAGTCTCAAAAGACCATGCATATCTTAATGGCCGGACTAATGAACGGGCAGGGGGGGGGGGAAGGGGGTGCTTTTTTTTGCTGACCCCAAGGGAGCTGTGCTTCTTACATGTGGAGGGGGAAGGGGCTGACTTGCAAAAGATCACCGATCTTTTCAGGGTTAATTTAAGAAAAAAAAACCAAAAAGAAAAACAATGGATCAGCCACGGCTCAAATTACGTCAGATGAAATGTGGGAGAGATTTCCCTTGGCCATCTTTCCCTTTGGCAGAAGAAGCAAGCTTTGTCAGGCTCTTCAAACGATTCTCTCTCCCACCCACCCCTCTCGCTTTTCCTTCCCTCTCCTTTGAGGTAAACAGAGGGATGGAATCCACCAGCACGCTGCATCACCCCCCAGTGCCCTTTTGGGAGGGCGGGGCTGGAGCAGAGGGGCATCTACGGGAGGCCTTTCGCATCATTTGGGGGCTCATTGCCAGCCCTGAAGCTCCCCCCGCTTGAAGCCACCCCTGGATTAAGAGGCCGAGGCCACCAGCACATCCTGAGCCTCCCTCAGGTAGAGGAGCTGTGCGGCTGCCTCCAGATCACCGTTTCCAGGCTCCTGCTGTAGCTCCGCTGGGGGAGGAGAACTTTTTAAAAAAGTGGGACATTTTTCAAAGGCCCTGGGATGAGGGACAAATCATTAAAAAGCAGGACTGTCCCACCAAAAGTGTGACATCTGGTCACCTTAAACAAGCACAACCAATAATCTTGCCCCCCAAAATATCATGGCAGTTGAATTACAGCTCAATTGAGTTCTAAATTTTTAGATGATGGAGAATCTTTTGCTGAATTTCAGAATAAATTTACTGGATAAATTAAAACATCTTTTGGATGCCCATTTCAGAATATTTTCCACAGAACAAAATGTTAGACGTAGTATGGGAGAAGCCCTGCTGCCTGTTTTTTCAGGGTCATCATTTGCTCCCTATGTATAAGAAATACCAGATTTGTGGGACAAGACTCAGAAATGATGATAGATACATCAAATACAACTCTTTGTTACCATCTAGTGCTGTGATGGCGAACCTTTTTTTGCTTGTGTGTCAAAAGGGCGTGCATGCCCACACCCATAATGCAATGCTTTTTGCCCCCACGAATGTGCACACAGCTTCATTCTGGAGGGTGGGGGAAGGCCGTTTTCACCCTCCCCAGGCTTCAGAAAAGCCTCTGGAGCCTCTGGGTAGAGAAAAACAGGCCCAGTGGACCTACTGGAAGTTCGGAAATAAGCTTCCAGCTGGACTATTGAAGGTTTTTTCACCCTCCTCCAGCTTTAGGAAAGCATCTTGAAGCCTGAGGAGGGTGAAAACAGTCTCCTCCCACCCTCCAGAACACTGAAAATCAGCTGGTCTTTAACGTACATATGCACTGGAGCTGACATAGGGCAACACCTCATGTGCCTCAGATACCAAGAGGAAATTGGACTGCCATTTGGCTAGGGTGCTTTAGGATTCCTGCTCAGGCAGGGGATTGGACTTGATGACCTGCATGGTCCCTTTCAACTCGAACAATCAATCAACCAATCAACCAATCAACCAATCAACCAACCAACCAACCAACCAACCAACCAATCAACCAATCAACCAATCAACCAATCAACCAACCAACCAACCAACCAACCAACCAACCAACCAACCAACCAATCAACCAATCAACCAACCAACCAACCAATCAATCAATCAATCAATCAATCAATCAATCAATCAATCAATCAATAAGGCTCCGTGTGCCACCTTTGGCATGCCTACCATAGGTTAAACATCACAAATCTAGTGGTTGCCTGTATCTTTGCAGCTCAATGTCTTCTTTGATTGATTCATTTTCATATCTATACTGAAATAGCAATGAGAATGTTGTTGGAATGGAAAAAGAGAGAGAAGGATGGAATAAGAGAGAGAGGAACAGGCAGAGAGGAAGGGAAGGAGGGAGGGAAAGTGAGGGGAAAAGAGAGGGAGGGAGAGAAAGAGGCAGAGATAGAGGTAAAGAGAGAGGGGGAGAGAGAGAAAGAGGAAAACAGAGAGAGGAATTGAGAGGCAGAGACGGATGAAGGGAATGAGAGAGGGGGAAGGGAAAGAGAGAAAAAGAGAGAAAGACAGAAAGAGACAAAGAGGGAGGGAAACGGGGGGAGAGAAACAGAGAGAGGGAAGGAGGGAAAGAGTCAGGAAAAGTGAGGAGGGAAAGAGGGTGAGGGAAAGAGAGAAATAGAAAGAGGGGAAAAGAGAGATGGAGCGAAAGAGAGAGAGGGAAAGAGAGAGAAATAGAGGCGAGAGAGAGAGTGGAAGAGAGAAAGACACACAGAGAGAACAACAGACAAAGGGGGAAGGAAATAGAGAGAAAGGGAAACAGAATTGATATTACAAAAGTTTTTTTTTTTCTTGTTCCTAAACATAAGATTTCTAAAGCAGAAAAAAGTGAAGGGCCATAAAAGTGCATTTGTCATGTTTTTCTTAGAATGATTAGCTGAACTCTGTTAGCATACAGCATGGAAAAAGGGGATAGAATGCTGCATGAGAGCTAATTTGCATACTAGTATATAGTCAGTTTTGGCAGTTGAAAGGGAGAATTCTATTCATTCGTATGCTGAATGTTGGTGAATTTGCATCATAGAGAGCAGATGTATTCTCTTCATGTTAGAGTTCATGAAGGAATATATATATAATATTCATAAAGGGAATATTTAAGATTAATATAGGATCTAAATGAAGTACAAGTACCGTGTATATACAGTATGTTATTACTTGAGAAGAGAAGTATAGTTCTTCTGTCAAGTTGTTAAAACAAGTTCCATGAAGAAGAAGAAATAAAACACATAAGCTTATATTGGAGTCAATGTATTTATGTACCCAATATACATTGTTGCACAATTCTGCTATGATAATACTCTGCTAAGTGAAGTGAAGAAGATCACTTAAAAACATAAATCTCATAGAAAGCCAACAAACTCTGCCTTGTTTATCATTATTTTAGGTATTAAAACCTCAGTGTTCAAGTTAAATTTCCACATTAGTACTTTGCGATAAATAAGTGAGTTTTGGGTTGCAGGTTGGACATTCTGTCTCTAAAAGATTCGCTATCACTGGTATAGAGGGGTTGGATTGAGAACCTCCAAGATCCCTTCTATTATTCTGTAATAAATCTGCTGCTTGTTTTAAGCCACAAAATTTTATTTCTAACCATGGCATATTTCTGGATTATTTAATTGGCTATGATAGTAGCTGATATCCTTCCTATTTGGATCTACTCAAAAAAGTGTCTAATTATTTTATTTTATTTGCCAAACATATATAGGATAGAAGTAGTTTGTATAAACATAACATAAAACTCTAATGTTTCACAAAGGTTGATTTCTTGTCCCCTATCCTGTTTAACAATTACAAGAAACTGTTGAGGGAAGTCATGGAGTTTTGGCATATGTTGTCATCAGTATGCTAATGAAAACTTTTTCTATTACTCCCAAACATCCAAGTAATTTGATAATGAACTAGAGGAGAAGAAATACTCCATAATTAAATTGAAGGTATTTTGGGTAAGGAGAAAACTAGATTTAGAAACTGAGATGAATCTTCTTTTAGATAAAGTTGCACTCTCCAGAAAAATAGGGTTATTATTATTTATTATTATTTATTAGATTTGTATGCCGCCCCTCTCCGCAGATTTGGAGCGGCTCACAACAACAAAACAGTACAAATCCAATTATTAAAACAATTTAAAATACCTTAATATAAAATACCTCATACAAACCATACATAAAATGGAAACGGCCCAGGGGAATCAATTTCCCCATGCCTGACGACAAAGGTGGGTTTTAAGGAGTTTGCGAAAGGCAAGGAGGGTGGGGGTAATCCTAGTCTCTGGGGGAAGTTGATTCCAGAGGATCGGGGCCCCCACAGAGAAGACTCTTCCCCTGGGTCCCGCCACACGACATTGTTTCGTCGACGGGACCCGGAGAAGGCCAACTCTGTGGGATTCATGGTCGCTGGGATTCATGCGGCAGAAGGCGCAGGTTAGAAGTTTGGGGTCTTCCTTAACCAGTAGATTTTTCTCAATTTTCAGGAATTGATCATGGCAACACTTTTATACAACTATAGTGCACCCTTTCATAAGTTATGCATATCCTGATTAAAATGCAGTTGATTCCTATATGCCTCCAATCTATAGACTGCTATGCTTAAGATGTTCCTTTGGACTCTCTCATTGTAGTTTGAGAGAAGGACAAAAACATCTCATTAGACATTCAGCTGTGAAGTTGATTTTAATTGTCTTGATTTTAGTGTTTCATGCTATGTACTTTTTATTGTCGTAAGCTGTCTTAAATGATTACGGTATTTAAGGAATATCTATTTATCAGCTTTTTATCTCTTTTTATCTCTTTCTATCATATGTCCATCACCATCCATTATCTATCTATCTACCTACCTACGTACCTACCTACCCACCCATCATCATCAATTGTCTGTCTGTCTGTCTGTATGTCTGTCTGTCTCTCTATCTCTATCTCTTTCTATCTATATATGGTATCATCTATAACTATTTCATCTAGATTATCTGTATATCTGTCTATATCTATCTATCCATCATCATGCATTA
The DNA here is from genome assembly GCF_031021105.1 of Erythrolamprus reginae. NCBI lineage: Eukaryota > Metazoa > Chordata > Lepidosauria > Squamata > Dipsadidae > Erythrolamprus > Erythrolamprus reginae. The sequence goes on from NC_091951.1 coordinate 49,744,660, forward strand.
TCTATCTCTAGCTATCTATTATTTATCTCTATCATCTCTATACTTAAATGTAGACTGCCTGCCTGCCTGCCTGCCTGCCTGCCTGCCTGCCTGCCTGCCTGCCTGCCTGCCTGCCTGCCTGCCTGCCTACCTACCTACCTACCTACCTACCTACCTATCTATCTATCTATCTATCTATCTATCTATCTATCTATCTATCTATCTCTTTCTATCTATATGTGGTATAATCTATATCATTTATATCTATATCATCTAGATTATCTGTCTCATATTTATTTGTTGGACCTCTAGGCCACTCTTCTCCACAGACTCAGGATGGCTTACAACATATTGTGTCTGCCTGTCTCTGTCCATCATCATCATACATTATCTCTCTCCATTATTTATCTCTATCATCTCTATACTTTCATCTAGACCATCTATCTATCTATTTATCTATCCACCATCATCATCTATCTCTGCCTATCTGTTTATTTGTCTGTGATATTGAAAAGATGTTAACATTTATTTAAAGGCTGATGGAGACAGCAATGTTTTTAAACCCCCCCCCCCTATATTTTTAAGAATGTTTTGTCAGAAGATATCATCAAGAAATGTTTAAATGTAGGAAACTACTAGACAAACCGCTAGATGCCAGCAAAGAAATAGAAAAATCTCTGACTCTTTGCTGCCTACTAATGGTTATCTGCATTTTGGCAACTTTGATCTGTTCACTCTACAAGTCAAGCTTGATATGATTCCCAGCATTTCTTTATATACTCTCTATAAATCTTGCTCCAGGTCAGACTATATGATTGCAAATAAGATTATGGCTTGGGATATAGGTTTATGGGAAGTATATAACAGAATGGAGTAAGCAGCAGAATTGCCAGGGATTTGAGCCAATTCCAAATCTTTAAAGTGATAGCCTTAAATATGCTGGCTTGGAAATAATATCCATTAAGCTTGTGTATCATATTTCTGAGTAAGAAAATACAAAATTGTACGGTAAGAGGTTCTTAGACCTATGCCTAGCTTTGCTTCTCTTTCTAAATGAACAATAGCATATTTACTTATATAAAATACTATATAACTATATATTTTCAGATCATAGTTATGCCTTTCCAGACAAATTACATAGGGAAGAAAACTTGCCAGCCTATTATATGCAAATCAGTTATTTGTATGCAAAATTGGGCTCTTAGAAGAAAAAAAACAAACAAATTCAAATAAGCTTACCATCGGCATGTCAAATACACAAAAAGAGAATAGAAATGGATTAAAATAATGCAGACAAACAAGCAGGAAAAGATCAACAGAAAGAGAGATAAGATTCCATTTAATTAGTACCCTTTGGAACATCTAAATGGTGTTATATTTTCAAGGAAATCCTAAGGGAACTTTTGTTTCACTGTATGTTTCGGTTTGTATTCCTACTTTTTAGAGCTTGCATATGAAGGGCGCATCTCAGCTGATCACTCAATCCTGGGCGACTAAGAGATGATTGTTGTTTTTACTGCTTAATTTTGTACTGTTTTATCCCACAGGGCATTGCTTGCTTCAAGTAAGGCTTGAGTCTCGCTGCATTTCCCCTTCTGCTACTCCTTAAAGTGGAAAAAAAATGCTGTTGCTTTAAGAATTCATTTACTTTTATGAGATTTTTGAGATAAAAAAACAACCACGACCTCTGCTTAAGGCTACTGCAGCCCTTATTAACAAAGATACCTAGCCACTCAAGTGATTTTTAAAATATTTATTGCCTCTGGGGAGATTAAAAACCTGAAGGTGAGGTAAACAGTTGCTAAATACTGCTTTCTAGCATCAAAGACTATTCTATGATAGTATCTTCCACAAGACTAGACTAATATATGTAAGTACTTCAGCATAATCACCTTTATTCCCTCTTCACCGCATTTTTATTAAAGTATCAGTGAACTATGAATGAAATAAAATGCATTTGTGTTTGTAATCAGAGTTTTATGAGTGGATTCCTTAAAGCAGGAACATCTTTTCTTTCAGGCCCGCACAGATGCTTAAAATGTGTCGAGCTGCTTTCTTTCTAACATAAAATCAAAAAAAGTATGGTGCCCATCCGAAGTTCTAAACCATGCTTCTACATTATACAACCCTGTGTTTTATTTATTTATTTTATTTATTTATTGGATTTGTATGCCGCCCCTTTCCAGAGACTCGGGGTGGCTAACAGCGACAATAAAACAGTGTACAATAGTAATTTGGTATTGATGATTAAAAATCAATTAATATAAAAACCAAACATACATACATACATACCATGCATAGAATTGTAAAGGCCTAGGGGGAAAGAGGATCTCAATTCCCCCATGCCTGGCGGCAGAGGTGGGTTTTAAGTTGTTTACGAAAGGCAAGGAGGGTGGGGGCAGTTCTAATCTCTGGGGGGAGTTGGTTCCAGAGGGCCTGGGCCGCCACAGAGAAGGCTCTTCCCCTGGGTCCCGCCAGGCGACATTGCTTAGTTGACGGGACCCGGAGAAGATCCACTCTGTGGGACCTAACTGGTCGCTGGGATTCGTGCAGCAGAAAACTTGCCAGCCTATTATATGCAAATCAGTTATTTGTAAATTCAGGGTTTTGAAATTACCCTGAAATTAGATCCATAACTATGGATGAACGATTATACATTTTTATTTTGTGAAAACTGACTGTGATGGGGGAGATTACAACCAAGGTGGGTTCCTCCCAGTTCGGACTGGTTTGCCCAAACCAGTAACAACCTGCTAGCAATGTCACAATGACATAACAGAAACAGTTTGGTTGGTGCCGGTACATGGGCGCTGCCATCTTTTTTTTAAAAAATTGAAATTTTTTGGTTTTTAAAAAAAAAATATTTATCTATTTATCTATTTATCTATTATCTATTTATCTATTTATCTATCTATCTATCTATCTATCTATCTATCTATCTATCTATTTATCTATTTATCTATTTATTTATCTATTTATTCTGAGCATGTGCATAAGCTTAGTTTCTGGCACTGTCCATGTGGATGCCATCTTGTTTTTGGCTTGTAAAAAAAGTTTGGGATATTTTGCTACTGCGCATGTACGTGTGTGCGAAACAAGGCACAGCCATGCAGCATGGAAGGAAGCTACTCGGCAGCGAGGTAAGTTAGAACTCGCCCCTGGGTTATAAGCACTGTGAAAAAGTACAGAGTCCTTGACTTAAAACCGAATTGGGAACACAATCTCTGTTGTTCACTGAGTTGTGCCTCATTTTATGACTTTTTGGGGGGGGGCACTGTTCTTAAGTGAATCATACAGTTGTTAAGTAAATCATGTGGATATTAAATGAATTCAGCTTCCCCACTGACTCTGTGTGAAGGCCACACCCACTCCAGTTCCACAAAGGCAAAAATATCACTATGTGTCACAATATGTCAAGTGACGTGATCTAGAACATAAGAAGAGTCATGCTGAATCAGGCCAAAGCCCATCGAGTCCAGAATTCTGTGTCACACAGTGGCCCACCAATTGTCCTTGGGGATCTTGAGCAGAAAGAGAAAGCAAGACCCTCCCTTTCCTCTGCCCCCCAACAAATGGTACTAAATTGAATCCTGCCTGCCTCAAACAACATAGAGGCGGCACATGCACATCTGTTTCAATAACCACCGATATACTTGTGTGTATCTAGTTTGACACCCATGCTCTAGACCAGTGGTTCCAACCTTTTTTTGTCCATGACCTACCTAAGTGCCTCCCCCCCCATGACATATAATTCTTATTATTCAAAAAGTGAACTACTCAAGGGGACGAAGCCTAAAAGGCCATTACCTAGGTTTAAACAAGGTTCCAATTGTCCCCATTAAAATGAAATTGCCCCCCTGTGGGGCATGGACCCCATGTTGGGAACCAGGGCTCTAGACTAACCCTATTCAATTCCTCCAACCGTTCTTCATATTTTTTTAGTCTCAAGGCCCTTAACCATCTTTGTTGCTCTTCTCTGCATTCTGTCAAAAGCGTTTGGAAATTTATATTTATTTTTATATCTGTAATTCAAATTATATTTATATATTTAATTTCCAAAACAGGGCTATCATGTCTGAGCTACAAAAATCTGAACAATCGCTAGATGGAAATAAAAACATTCAGGTTACTTTTAGCTGTCAGCTAATGATCAGCACAGTTCTTGTAGCTCTACAAAAGTAATAATTATTTTCTAGGCCCAAATAGCATAATAATCTCTGCATGGTAGCTTCAGATGGTCAGAATTTTAGCAGATCTGCTCCTGAATGGAGGTAAGAGTGTACTCATTACCCCCTCAGCTTCTCCCCACATGACTGTTGGTGTTTCATGCTGGTTGGGTTGTTTTACAGCTCATTTTTAGCAACACACAACAATTTGTTCAGAAATCAACAAATTGATTCTCCTCATCAAAACAGAAATCTTCTACCCGGTTCCTAACCAGTATAAAAGGATCTCATTCTAACTTCCAGTCCTTATACTGTTCATACAGAAAGCACAATCCCACCAATGTAAATTGTTTCAGTAAAAACAGATAATGTTATTTCAGGCATAGATTATATGTCTTTTAATTTTCAGAAGGATTACCATATAGGGCTCTTGAGAATAGAGTAGGGTTGTATGGCTTAGGAAACAGAATAGAATAGAATAGAATAGAATAGAACAGAACACAACAAAACAGAACATAATTATTTATCAGTCAAGTGTGATTGGACACAGAAGGAATTTGTCATTGGTGCATAATTTGTCAAGAATCATGAGGTACAACATGTAATGATTGTCATAGGGTTCAATAAGCAATCAGCAAACAATATTAATATAAATTGGAAGGATACAAGCAACAAGTTACAGTGATGTATTCATATGTGGGAGGAGATGAGTGACAGGAATAATGAGAAAAACTAATAATAATAGTAATGCAGCCTTAGTGAATAGTTTGACTGTGCTGAGGGAATTATTTGCTTAGCAAAGTGATGACATTCAGGGGAAAAACCCTGTTCTTGTGTCTAGTTGTCTTGGTGTGCAATGTTCTATAGTGTCATTTTGAGTGTAGGATGTCCAGGATGCGAGGGGTCCAGGACCCTCTTTTTGACTTGTGCAATATACAGGTCTTCAACGAAATGCAGGTTGACAGTAATTGTTTTTTCTGCAGTTCTGATTATCCTCTGAAGTCTGTGCTTGTCTTGTTGGATTGCAGAACTGAAACAGACAATAATAGAGGTGCAGATGAAAGGAAGGTGGTTGGATTTGGGTGGCTGGACTCATTTACAGTGATGCCTTTCAGTGTTTGGATAGTGTATGATGGAGAAGATCTACCTTTGTGGTCACTAGCAGTAGTTGAAAATGATTTGACGGCACAACATCAATTAAACCAGGGACAAACATTAGATGAAGCAAAGAGGGGTTTCTATTTGTTTTACTATTTTACTTTGTTAGTGTTAGTTATTGGATTTTTTTTGCAGCCAGTTCTGCTACCACACTTGGAATACTGGATCCAGTTCTGGTTACCACAATATAAAAAAAGAAGTTGAGACTCTAGAAAGAGTGCAGAGAAGAGAAACAAGGATGATTAGTGGGCTGGATACTAAAACATATGAAGGAACTGGTTTTCTCTTGTGTAGTGAAAATAACTAGGGGTGGCATCATGGTAGTGTTCCAATATATGAGGAGGTCCTACAAAGAGAAGGGTGTAAAATTATTATCCAAAGCACCTCTCTAACAATGAGGGTCATATGGCCCATTCTGGACTCATTACATCACCGACCAACTCAGGAAGGACATTTCCCTTTAAGCAGGACTATTTATAACAAAGAGAACTTTTGCACCTCCATTGTCCTCCTTTTGCAGCATATTGTCCCTATTTATTTATCTATACCAGTAAGGTTGCTCCCTGGCCCTGGGGAGGGCAACATTCTACATCCTGGGCTTGTGATTGTTAACTAAATGTTTTAATTATTTTAAAACAGTCTGTCTTTCCTTATCAATTGTTTCTGTCTTTATCAATTATATCGTAGGATATGAGGAATTGCGGGATATGAGGGAGGGAAGGGATATTTATTAACCTATTAAGTATTATTGTCTGTCTCATAAACTGAATATGGCTTGTTGTTATGCCCTTTGGTAAAAGGGCATTAAAATAAATGATATTATTATTATTATTATTATTATTATTATTATTATTATTATTATTATTAGAAACATAGAAGACTGACAGCAGAAAAGAACCGTTGTACATACCTGAACGGTCTTCTCGATGCACTGGAAGGAGAGTCCAACATGGGTAATTCACCAATCTTATTGGTAGAGTCTGAGTTAATTTAAATATTTAAATATGAGGTAGCCACCGCCCCTTAGCAGCCCCCAATACCTCAGTTTTAAAAACGAAGCCAGTTTAAGGAAAACCTGTTTATTGAACAATAACCATATAACCTCATAACTTTTTAACTTAGCTCCCAACTCCGGTGACCTGGCGAACAACCATGCCGGGTGGGTTTGGACTCTCCTTCCAGTGCATCGAGAAGACCGTTCAGGTATGTACAATGGTTCTTCTCCACTGCATCTGGAAGGAGAGTCCAACATGGGATATGCCAAAGATTACTGCCCATGGGAGGGAAAAGGCTGAGCTACGGTCGCAGGAGTTGAACACACTTGCTGCAAAACCCGTCTCCCAAACGAAGCTTCTGCCGAAGCTACTGAGTCCAGTTTGTAATGGCGTATAAAGGTGGAAGGAGTCGCCCACGTAGCCGCCCTGCAAATGTCCTCTATGGACGCCTGAGTTCTCCAAGCCACCGAAGTGGCTGCACTTCTAGTGGAATGCGCTGTTACCCCGGTTGGTGGAACTTGAGACCGGGCTTTGTAAGCCTCCTCAATACAATCTTTCAGCCAGCGACTGATGGATCTAGCTGACACTGCCAGACCCATTGATCGCTGACCAAAGGACACAAACAGCCGCTCAGATTTCCTGAAATGTCCAGTCCGTCTGATGTAGATTTTCAAGGCCCTCCGAACATCTACCTTGTGCCATCTCAGCTCGAGAGGGTTCTGTCCATGTGTGCAAAAGTCTGGCAACACTAACTCTTGAGCCCTATGAAACCCAGAGTTAACCTTGGGGATAAATGTAGGGTCTAACCTCAAAACCACCCGATCCGGGTGGAATATACACAAATCTGCACGCGTAGACAGGGCCGACAGCTCCGACACTCTGCGTGCCGACGTAAAAAGGCAGTCTTTAAGGAGAGCAATCGTACTGGAATCGTCCTCATCGGCTCGAAAGGAGGGGCTGTCAACGCCTTGAGTACCAGGGAAAGGTCCCACGTCGGGAATCTGTGTACTGGAGGCACATGGGTGTTAATCGCGCCCTTAATAAAATCCCTAATCCAAGGATCTTGTGCCAGGGAGCGAGCGTGGGGTACCCGGATGATGGTTGCCAGAGCAGCTAAATGCCTTTTCAAGGTATTCGGGGCTAACCCTTTCTCTATCCCTGACTGTAGGAATCGTAAGATTGACACAACTGAAGCCTCCCCCGGATTAAGGTGGTGATCCGAACAAAACTTACAGAAGGCCCAAGTGGCCTGGTAGAGTCTTACCGTTGATGGGCGACGTGCTGCCTGAATGGTGGATATAACCTCGTCTGGCAAGGCTTGCTGTCTCAGACCCGCCCTTTCAAGTGCCAGGCGGTCAGTTTGAACCACTGAGGGTCCGGATGGCAAACTGACCCCTGAACTAACACTACCTCGGAATCTGGAATCCTCCACAGGGGAGACACCGACAGGGCTACTAGGTCTGCAAACCAAGGCCGTCTCGGCCAATAGGGAGCCACCAAGATCATTTCCACCCCCTCCCGAATTGTCTTGTCTAATATCCTTTGAATAAGACACGTGGGGGGAAAGGCATACAGTAACCCCTGGGGCCATGGTGACCATAGGGCGTTGACCCCTTCCGCCCCTGGCATCGGAAACCGGGAGAAAAACCTCTGTAATTGGGTGTTTGCTGGGGTTGCGAAGAGGTCCACCAATGGAAGACCAAATCGTAGCACTATCTGCTTGAAAAGTGCAGGGTCCAGCCACCACTCCGAAGGATCCAGAGTGGACCTGCTCAGCCAGTCCGCCTGCACATTGCTGGTCCCGGCAATATGCTCCGCCATCAGAGAGGCCAGATGAGATTCGGCCCAATCGAAGAGGTCCGTGGCTTGAGCCATGAGGCGATGAGATCTCGTACCTCCTTGATGGTTCAGGTGGGCTTTTGTGGCCACGTTGTCCGTCAGAACCAGGACATGCCTGTCCTGAACCCAGGGAGCGAAGGCCTGAAGGGCTAAGAAAACCGCTCTGAGTTCGAGAACGTTGATATTGACCTGGGTTAAGTCCTCCTGAGACCACAGGCCCTGAGCTATATGAGGCCCCATATGGGCGCCCCAGCCCAACAAGCTCGCGTCTGTTGTGATGATCACACGCTCGTGGCTATGAAGAGGAGAACCCTGGATCAAAGCTGGGGACAACCACCAAGCCAGCGACTGCTTGACTGAAGCTGGGAGTCGCACCTTTTGGTGGGAGTGACTCACCTTGTCCCTCTGGGCCGGAAGGAGAAACCATTGGAGGCCCCTCATATGATGGCGAGCCCATGGCACAATCCCTATGGATGAGACCATAGTCCCTAGTACCTTGGACAATGTCGCCAACAGTGTTTGCCTTTGTCGACGAAGGCTGGTTACCAATCTCCGGATATTGAGGACCCTCTCTGGTGTTAGTGAGACCGTGTCCTCTGCGGTGTCTATGATGGAGCCGAGGTGTTGGATTGATGTGGTGGGATGAAGATGGCTCTTCTCCACGTTGACCGTGTACCCATGCCTCTCCAGAGTTTCCAGTGTGAGCACCAGATGGTGTTGCGCTTGGACCATGGACTTGGACATAACGATTATGTCGTCCAAGTATGCCATAAACCTTATGGACTGGGCCCTTAGGTGTGCTGTCAGAATGTCCATCAGCTTCGTAAAAGTACGGGGAGCCGAGGATAGGCCGAACGGCATGGCACGGTACTGGTAGTGGACCCCGTTGAGACAAAACCTGAGGTAACGACGATGTGCTGGCCAAACCGGAACGTGTAGGTAAGCCTCTTTGAAGTCGATAGAGGTGAGAAAATCGTTGTGCCGAACAGAGGCCAAAATCGACTGTAGGGAGTGCATGCGAAATCTGCGATACCGAATGAAGGTATTCAGGAGCTTTAGATTTAAAATCATCCTGAACCCCCCCGAAGACTTCGGCACTAGGAACACTATGGAATAAAATCCCGTGCCCTTGGCATGTTCGGGGACCTTCTCTATCGCTTGTATTTTGAGAAGGTGTGTTATCTCCAGTTGTAGATGACGTCTTTTGAGTGGGTCTCGCGTAAGCGGACAGGTGACAAACCGGTTTGGCGGGGGCTGCAAGAACTCCAGGCGCAGTCCTCGTGATATTGTGGCCCTTGCCCATTTGTCGGTGGAGGTAATCCTCCAGGAGGCACTGAAGCGTTGAAGTTTGCCTCCTATGGGCTGTAATGGAGCCAAGTCATTTTGTGCGCCTGAAGCCACGTTGGTTCCCTCTAAAAGGACGCCGAGACTGCTGGTATCCTCTGGGCCTATCCTGAAAGGCCGCTCGGTCCCCTCTAAAGGTGGGTTGGCCATACTGATTTTGGGTGTATGACCTATTACCTTGACTCGCTGAGGAAGAGGAATCCCAACGAAATGGCTGACGGCGAGCGTAAGGATTGGGTCTACGCTCTTGGCGCCGGTATGCTCTGGGGAGGGTCTTACGTTTGTCCTTATCCTCAATGAGGACAGGGTCCAAGGCTTCTCCAAAGAGCTTCTCCCCTTGGTATGGAGATGATGCCAGGTTCCACTTGGACTTCAGGTCCGCTGGCCAACTCCTCAGCCACAGGAGGCGTCTGGATGCAAGTGACGCCGCCATCCCTCTAGCCGAAAACTTTGCGGCATGGAGAGTTGCATCCGCAGAAATCTCCGCAGCTGCCAATAATTTACTGAGGTCCTGACGTAAGCGACCTTCTTCCGGACCTAGGCGGGCCTGTACCTCCTGTAACCACATTATGGAGGCCCTATTGAAAAATGAAGCTGCGGTCGCTGCCCGAAACGCCCAGCTTGCCATATGATGGGATTTTCTTAATAAAATTTCCGCCTTTCTATCCTCCGGCTTCAAGCTGTCACCAGTCTCAGATGGTACTAAGGCCTTAGAGATCAAGGTCATTACTGGCTGATCGATGGGTGGAAATTCTAGCAGCTTTTCCATGTCATCATCCAAGGTATAAAATTTCCTTTCGATGACTGAAGGACCTTGAGCTGCTGCAGGCTGTTGCCATGGGCGTTTGATGCTTTGTCTAAATATATTGGAGGATGGCACATGTTCAGTCTCGGGTTGGGGCTCCTTGAATAGCACTGCTGAAGGCTTAGGGTCCTCTGAGGCCTCGGAGGCCTTGGTTGGACCCGGTAAATCTGCCACCTGCTTAGCTTTGTGTAGCAGAATTTTGAAAAGGGGAGCCTTAAAAAGTCCAGCTTGCACAGGAGGATCCGGAGCTGATTCATCATCTGAAAAATCGTAGTCTTTTTCCGTGTCCTCCAGAGGAGACGGCTCCTCCATCCAGGACCCCATACCCGAGGGGGGCGGTGCAGCCCACAGGTTCTTGGGCTGTGTAGAGCGGGGGTGTTGAGCAGTCTGTTCCACCCCCACAGCCATCCCTTGTGAGTAAGCATCAGAGATGAGGCCTTGCAATGCAGGGGACATCTGCTGCCAAGTATCAGGTAGCACACGCAACCCAGCCGCAGTGGGTGTAAAGGTGGCAGATGGGGCACTCCTCAATGAGTGGCTGGCAGACCCTGGTCTCTGTTGCTGAGGCCCAGTTGGAGGAACCACCTGAGGCATAAAGTGCTGCCTCTCTGGAGACCACTCCCTCTCTGACAAAGTCTCTGATGGTCTCAAATTACATTGGGCTGGTGGATCCATGGTCTGCAATAAGGGAGAGGTGGTTCTAGGAGTCAAGAGGGCTGCCTCCAGTCTCTGCTCCAACGCTTTAATGCGCCTCTCTGCCTCCTTGAATGAAGAAGAGGCTGGGGCCTTAGATTTATCCTTAGACTTCCCCTTGCCTTTATCTTGAGGCATGACAGTGGGTGAAGATGCCTTTTCTAAGGTTTTTTCCGCCATTACTCACAGTTCACAGTTGTTTTTAAACAGCAAGCTCAAGAGACACTTGACAGACACGACTGTCAATGGCCAAATATCAGCGAAAAATGGCGTCTAGGCACTGTAGAGCCTAATTCTGCCCAGTGACAGTTGGTCGTGCCCAGTGATTGGGCGGAGAGCAACATTACCCGCCCCAAGCATGGCGGGCGCGGGATTCCTCGCCTTGCAAAATGGCGTTCCCGCTCTTTTCTGCCGCTGACAGCTCCCTGGGAGACTCGCCGGTAAGGGCCCTGCCCCCCCACGCTCGAATCTGACAGCCGCTTAAATAGCCGATCCGCGCGGCTTTTCCGGCTCGGCGAGCGGCTTGCGGCGGCGGCTGTCAAATTAGCCGCCGAACAGCTGAGAGGCGCTGGCTGGGCGCCAAACCCAAGCGCCTTCATTCTCGGCGAAATTCATGCCGTCCAAGCTTCCCAGTGAGGGGGGCTGACCCCCTCACCTTCAGCTGGCAGCCGGGTATGGCCACTGAGGCCGGGGACCCTAGGCTGAGGTGCTCCTCGCTGAGCATAGTACCCACTGAGGGAAGGGAAGCTCGAGGAGAGTCAGGGTGGGGGTGATTCTGCCCGCGGAGGGCAGAGACCCCTTGAAATCCCTTTCCTGATTCACAGCACCTGCAAATAGAAAGGGGAAAAAAACCCAGAAAAATTAATGATTTATTATTATTATCATTATTAGTATTATTACTATCATTATTATTACTATTATTACTATTATTACTATTATTATTATTAATGCTTCATCAGAGAAGCAAACTCAACAGTCTCTACACTAAGACTGAGTTTTTAAAACTGAGGTATTGGGGGCTGCTAAGGGGCGGTGGCTACCTCATATTTAAATATTTAAATTAACTCAGTCTCTACCAATAAGATTGGTGAATTACCCATGTTGGACTCTCCTTCCAGATGCAGTGGAGAAAGACCTCATGGTCCATCTAGTCTGCCCTTATATTATTTCCTGTATTTTATCTTACAATGGATATATGTTTATCCCAGGCATGTTTAAATTCAGTTACTGTGGATTTACCAACCACGTCTGCTGGAAGTTTGTTCCAAGGATCTACTACTCTTTCAGTAAAATAATATTTTCTCATGTTGCCTTTGATCTTTCCCCCAACTAACTTCAGATTGTGTCCCCTTGTTCTTGTGTTCACTTTCCTATTAAAAACACTTCCCTCCTGGACCTTATTTAACCCTTTAACATATTTAAATGTTTCGATCATGTCCCCCCTTTTCCTTCTGTCCTCCAGACCAGTGTTTTTCAACCAGTGTGCCGTGGCACACTAGTGTGCCGTGAGACATGGTCAGGTGTGCCGCGAAGCTCAGAGAGAGAAAGAAAACAAGAGAGAGAGAAAGAAAGAGAGAGAGAGAGAAAAGAAAGAGAGAGAGAGAAAGCAAGAGAGAGAAAGAAAAGCAAGAGAGAGAAAGAGAGAGAGAGAAAGACAGCAAGAGAGAGAGAGAAAGAAAGAAAGAAAGAAAGAAGAGAATGAGAGAGCGAGAGCAAGAGAGAGAGAGAAAGAAAGAGAGAGAGAGAAAGAAAGAAAGAGAGAAAGAAAGAAAGCAAGAAAGAAGAGAATGAGAGAGAGAGAGAAAGAGAGAAAGAGAGAGAGAGAGAGAGAGAAAGAGAGAGAGAGAAAGAGAGGGAGGGAAGGTGGGAGAGAGAAAGACAGAGGGAGGGAGGGAGAAAGAGCAAAAAAGAGGAAGGAAGGAAGAGAGAAAGGGGTGGAGAGAGAACAAATAAAAGGAGAGAAAGAGGGAGGGAGAGAGAGAGAAATAGAGCGAAAGGGAGGAAGAGAGATAATTTTTTTGCCCAAACTTCCCCCCCCCCCGCCGCTCAATGTGCCCCATGGTTTTGTAAATGTAAAAAATGTGCGGCGGCTCAAAAAAGGTTGAAAATCACTGCTCCAGACTATACAGATTAAGTTCATTAAGTCTTTCCTGATATGTTTTATGCTTAAGACCTTCCACCATTCTTGTAGCCCGTCTTTGGACCCGTTCAATTTTGTCAATATCTTTTTGTAGGTGATTATTATTATTATTATTATTATTATTATTATTATTATTATTATTATTATTACTATTATTATTATTACTATTACTACTACTACTACTACTACTACCTGAGGGTAGGACAAGAAACAATGGATGGAAACTAAACAAGGAGATAACCAACTTTGAAGTAAGGAGAAATTTTCTCACAATGAGGGCAATTAACCAATGTAATGATTTGACTTCAGAAGTTTTGGGTATTCCATCACGGGAGGATGGAAAAAAGAGAGAGAGGGGAAGCCATTTGTCTGAAATTATACAAGATCACCTACGTGAGCATGGGGTTGGGCTAGAAGATCTCCAAAGCTCCTTCTGATTCTGTTCTTCTATTCTATGTTCCATCGCCATAATTCTCACACGTTTTGGAATAGGAGGTTGCACTCATCATTCCTCAGCTTTCAAATTGGTTATGTCAGCAGACCTGGGGCCCCAAGGGATGGGTAAATTCATTCTATTATTGACATTCCTCCATCTATAGGGAAAAATAGGGGCTTTATTTATTTGTCTTTCCACTTTTTAAAAATTTAATGAGGAGCCTAACCCTCTCCAGATGTATCCTAACTCCCAACTTCACTAATGTGAATCACTGAATATCTGTAAGGAGTTATTTCTTCCCTATTTTCTCTCACAAACACTCAGATCTGTGATAGGTGTTGAATTACACATCTAATGTAAAAACTGGCAGCTGTGGCTTTTTACATATTCTGACAAGGTCTGCTTGCTCAACTTGCTCAGAGTCCTTTGGGAGTTGGGTGGCATACAAATTCAAGCAAACAAACAAACCTAAGTACAGAGGTACCTCTACCTACAAACACCTCTAGAACTTTTCTAGTTAAGAACCGGGTGTTCAAGATTTTTTTGCCTCTTCTCAAGAACCATTTTCCACTTACAAACCCGAGCCTCTGAAACTGTAACTGGAAAAGGCAGGGAGAAGCCTCTCTTGGGCCTCTCTAAGAATCTCCTGGGAGGAAGCAGGGCTGGAAAAGGTGGGGAGAAGCCTCCTTGGGGCCTCTCTAGGAATCTCCTGGGCGGAAACAGGGTCTCCACCTCTCTGTGGTTTCCCCAGTCGCACACATTATTTGCTTTTACATTGATTCCTATGGGAAAAATTGCTTCTTCTTACAAACTTTTCTACTGAAGTACCTGGTCACAGAACGAATTAAGTTCATAAGTAGAGGTACCACTGTATATAGTCAGCCAGGCAGGGGTGCGGGTGGGTAAGCATTGATATTATGTCTGTATGTATGTCTATGTGTATATAAGTATATGTGTTTACACATACACACACACATATCCTCAGGTTCATTTTGAACATGAAAACAGATATGGAACAAGAACAAGAAAGTAACACCGCTTCGACAGAACCGCTGGGAAATTAGAAATAATCACAGACCACTTTAACATTATCCTGCTTGACATAACAGAGAGTTTCTATCTCTCAGCAAGTAAAAGTGAAATCTTTGAGAAAAGGAAAATGAAACAGCAGTTCATTGAGATAACCTGCATAGTGTTTAAAACAAGAGCATCACAAGATTCTGCAGAAGTAATTTCATTTCATAAAGGCATTCTTGATAACTATTCCTAACGCAGCTCTTCGTATATTCTTGATAATGATAGAGGAACCCTAAAGTGGCTGAATCACAATAAATCTGAAAGATCCTCCTTATTATTACCAGCATGGAGAAAATTGGCAGCAGGTTGCCCCTCTGTGCTGCTCCTGGTGACTGACTGGACTGACCTGTGATGTATGTATGTATGTATGTATGTATGTACGTACGTACGTACGTACGTACGTACTTACTTACTTACTTACTTACTTACTTACTTACTTACTTACTTACTTATTTATTTATTTATTTATTTGATTTGATTTGTATGCCACCCCTTTCCGTAGACTCGGGGCGGCTCACAACCCAATAAAAACAGTTCATGACAAATCTAATAATTTACAATTTAAAATATTTAAAAAACCCATTATTAAACAGACATACATACAAGCATACCATACATAAATTGTATAGGCCCGGGGGAGATATCTCAGTTCCCCCATGCCTGACGACAAAGGTGGGTTTTAAGGAGTTTACGAAAGGCAAGGAGGGTAGGGGCAGTTCTAATCTCTTGGGGGAGCTGGTTCCAGAGAGTCAGGGCCGCCACAGAGAAGGCTCTTCCTAGGGCCAAGGCAGATGGATTAGCCAAAGATTACCTAGGTGTATCCAGGATAGGACTAGAACTCACAGGCTCCCAGTTTCTAAGCACTACACCAAACTGGTTGTCTAGCGCACATGTCACCAACCTGTGGCCCATGGACCACTGGTGGTCCATGAAAAAAAATTGGTGGTCTGTGGAAAAATCTTGGCCCCTGGGCCAGATATGGCCGAGTGCAATTAATCCAGTCTAGGAAGAAGAGGAGAGAAGAGAAGAGGAAGTAGATGAGAGGAGAGGGGAAGGGAGGGGAAGGGAAGGGAGAGGGAGGGGAGGAGCTAAAGCTCCATTTTATGGGATTGACTTTCCCAACAACAACAGCAAGCCACCATCAAATAAGCTTCAATTATTTTGTAATAATTACACTACCGTTAATAATTTGTTACAATTAAGCAACCTTTGAAGATTTTGTTATGATTAAATAAGCGTTTACAATTTTGTTATAATTAAATAAGCATTATAATTTTGTTATACTAAATAGGTGCTGTCAGTATGGCTCCACTCAATATTTAAGAAGAGTAAAACTCAGAGTCCATTTTCAACTTTAAAAGTGAACTTTACTCAAATCAGAAGTGAATGCATAAGAAGCAAAGCAAAGTCTGAAGAAAAAGGCATGAGAGTTGCCCATATCAAAGTATCCCACTTGCCCCCTTTCGGGAAATAACCAATCCCCATTGTCCATCTCTGTCAGGTGGACACATCTTCACTGTCATGCATTGCTTATGGAATGCAGCTTCTAACAGACTTTTTCTCACCACTTCTCAAGGAAAAACGAAATTCATTCTGGCCTTCACCAAAAGAAATGAAAGCTACCAGGGCCCCTCCAGAACCTTCCCCTCCCAAATCCCAAAAGCTAGAGCCGGGGTGGCGCATCAGGTAGAATGCTGTACTGCAGGCTACTGAAGCTGACTGTAGATCTGAAGGTCAGCGGTTCAAATCTCATCACCGGCTCAAGATTGACTCAGCCTTCCATCCTTCCGAGGTGGGTAAAATGAGGACCCAGATTGTGGGGGCAATATGCTGGCTCTGTTCAAAAGTGCTATTGCTAACATGTTGTAAGCCGCCCTTAGTCTAAGGAGAAGGGTGGCATAAAAATTGAATAAATAAATAAATCCCCCATATCCCTCCCCCCTTCCCGTTACCTATGACAGCCGAAACCTAGTGGAAAGATGAAACATGGCGAGGCTGACAGGTACATTTCATATTAATAAAATGGAAGTTCTCTGATCATTATGTTACAAATGTATTTATCTTTTAAAAAAAACAACACCTCATATTAATGGCCTGCAGGACTTAAACTCATGAATTAGAGTCTGTGGGATTTAAAATTAGAAATTTGGTGGTCTGCAGAATTTAACATTATTACCTTGGTGCTTCATGAGGACAAAAAGGTTGGGGACCCCTGGTCTAGGGAATAAAAATACAGTAGTACCTCTAGATACGAGCTGCTCTACATGCGAGTATTTCCAGATACGAGCTAGGAGGGGAGAGACATTTCTGTTCTACTCCCGATCTGAAATTCGGGATACGAGCCGAGCGTCCACTAGGTGGCACAAGAATCCTTGCTTTTGGTTAGAATCCTTGCTTTTGGTTATCTCCGAGGGGGAAAAAGATATTTGTTCCAGAATACGAGTTGCCTCGAGATACAAGCTCCCTTATGGAACCAATTATGCTCGTATCTAGGGGTACTACTGTACAAGCCAAGAAAACCCAGGGTGCTGCAAATCCCACCAGGGAGGTTGAAGGAGAACAGGGGCCCATCAAAATTTTGGTGCAGCAGCTAAGAGTAAGGGTTAAATCAAGATTTGAACCTGAGGAATAAAAGCCATGGTGCAGAGGTTAGCATACAATATTGCAGGCTAACTCTGCCCGTAGCCAGCAGTTCCATCCTCACCAGCTCACGTTGACTTAGTCTTCCATCCTTCTGAGGAATTTACAATGCCTAGTGTGATTTAACTGGTGGCCTCTCATGACTATGCAAGATGCCTTAGAAGCTGGCATCCATGAGGGATGCTAAATAGGTTATCAGAGTTACAAGGTAAAGGAGGCACACAAGCAAACCAATGAGTTTCTTGGTGTTCTCTGAGTTTAGTTGTTTGGCTTGCAGAAGTTTGTTACCCACCTAAGTAGCATCAAGAGCTCGAGCAGTTCATTGCTGAACCACATCTATTCTCTTTTGATGAAGTCACCAATAATACATGAGAACAGAAACAGCTTTACCTAGGGACTAAGTAAATTGCAGCCCAATCAAGAATGGTTGCAGTTTGAGCAACTTAGAAAACAATAGACAGTAATACAAGACTGGAGGTTGAATGTAAATCTGGAAGGGGAAAAAAATGACTTCTTTGATAAATTAGATTATTTAACTGTACTAACGGGATCCACTGTATCTCTGTCCTTAAATTAAAAAGTCAGCATAAAGGATATATTAAATCCCAGGTGTTAATTGCAGACTTACTGGATTAGAACCAAAGATAATTAATTGCTAGATGTTAATATCGGTGGAACTAAATGAATGAGATTTCCCATGCAGTGGCTTTGAGGTCCAGAAGAATAGCATTGTTTTGTAACAGGCAGAAGAACCCCAGGGACCAAATTCATTTAAACTGTCTGTACTTGAAAAAGATGAAAAACTTAAGCAAATAGTCAGGGCCCTGGATGACGAATACTACTAATACATGGGCATTGCATTAACTCAAGGGCCTTTCTTAGTGATAGGAGAAGTGGAAGTCTCACTGCTGAAAGATGGAAATGTTTATCCAACCTTGGCAAATATTTAAAGGAGAACCTATTCTAGCAGGTCAGCAATAAGGCAAGTGGTTCATTATTTTTCATTAAAATGCTTACCACTATTATTTGCAAAACAGAGGGTATTCCTCAGGGTTTGGTCAGGGGGCCACTTTTATTGACATTTATATACTTCATTCTTTCGTTTCTTCCTTCATTTTAACAATCATATTTATGCTAATGTTATTGAAGCATACAGCGGCTTTTTTCTAGCATAGTCTTGGATGATGCAGTATGTGGTCTTCTTTTACTTCAGTTGCTTTGCCTACATTCCCAGTCAGATGTGTTCCTACCCCCTTGAAATTAAATTTGAGGAAGACTGAGTTGTTCTTTTTTTCTTTCTTTCTTCCTGATTGTCTCTTCTTGCTTCCTTCACTTTGTCAAGACTGACAGTTTCTGGCAGTTTTTGTGGCATGAAATTGGGGAGTTCTTATCAATATGCCACTTTCTTAAAGCTTTCTCACTGACAAAATGTAAAGAGCTCGTGATTTTTTTCATATTTTGAATATCTGGAGAATATTCACTTCTTATGACTGAAATGGCTAAGTACTGTAGTTAGTTCATTGTTTGGTGAGGTTTCACCTAGACCAAGGGTAGGCAAAGTGGGCTCTTCTATGACATGTGAACTTCAACTCCCAGAATTCCTCAACTAGCATGATTGGCTCAAGAATTCAGGGAGTTGAAGTCCACAAGTCATAGAAGAGCCAACTTTGCCTAGCCCTGACCTAGACTATTGACATACTGTAGTTTGTTCTCTAGTGTTCCAGTTTCTTAGTCGAGATCTAGAAGGAGATGGTTCTAATAGACCCCTTCTTTCTTTCATCATTCTTATATTGGCTGGTCTTTTGACTGCTGCTAACTTTTGTGTAGTACCTACCAAAACCCATGGTTATTTGAATAATTTGATTAAATTTGTACTCAGTTTTTCCCCCTGCAGCCAGTCACCTCCCATTTCAGTTTTTTCATCTAGTTACAGCCGTCTGGAATCAACTTCTCTTTCAACTATATTTGGAGGATGATCATCTGAGGGTTTTTTTTTAAAGTCATTAAAACACTTTCCATCCAAAACTATTATGAAGCTGGAAACTTTTCAATGGCAATTGATGTACTGTATTGATGAACAAGCAGTTTAAAAAAAGACTCAGACTAGCACTTGGAAGAGATCATAAAGTCCTTGGAAAAGATATTCTGATGCTTTGACATGTCTATAACTACAAAGATCAGATTTGTACATGTCTTGATACTTCAGCTTCAACCACAACAACACAAGAGCAGACAACAGATTTAAACTTAATATTAACTGCTCCAAACTTGACTGTAAAAAAATATGACTTCAGTAACTGAGTTGTCGAAGCATGGAACTCATTACCGGACTCCATAGTGTCATCCCCAAACCCCCAACACTTTACCCTTAGATTATCTACGGTTGACCTATCCAGATTCCTAAGAGGTCAGTAAGGGGCGAGTACAAGTGCACTAGAGTGCCTTCTGTCCCCTGTCCTATTGCTCTCCTATATCTCCTATACCTTTCTTCTATTTCTTCTTCTTCTATTCTTTCATTGATATGTTCTATTACTATACCTTCTTTTCTATTATTTCTTAGATATATTTTACTATGAGTATCTCCTCTATAACCTTCATCATGTATTTTACTATGTGTATATAGATATATACCCACTAAAACCCTCATTGTGTATTGGACAAATAAATAAATAAAGAAATAATAAATAAATCAAAAAGACCACACTTGGAATATTGCATCCAGTTTTGGTCGTCACAGTATAAAAAAATGTTGGGATAAGAAGCAATGGGTGGGAACTAATCAAGGAGGGAACCAACCTAGAACTAAGGAGAAATGTATTTATTTATTAATTAGATTTGTTCTTGACAGTGAGAACAATAAATCAGCGGAACAACCTGCCTCCAGAAGCTGGGGGAGCTCCAATAGTGGAGGTTTTTAAGAAGAGATTGGATAACCTTTTGTGTGAAATGGTAGAGTTTCTTGCTTGAGCAGGGAGTTGGACTAGAAGACCTCCAAAATCCCTTCCAATTCTGTTATTCTGCATTCTCTAGAAAAGCAAAAATTGAACTTGGAAGAAGCAGGATCAGAAAAGCGCTGCTACTTTAATGTTGGAAGAAGATTCCAAAGAATATGGTAGATTAAATGTAGCCACATTAACTCAGGGGTGGGCTACTGCCCAGATGGGGGGCGGAACGCAGTGGGGCTCCACTCCAGAGCACCCAACTTTCACTGAAAGATGTTGAAAGAATAATAATAATCCTGCATAAGCCATACCCACAGTGTGGTAGTAAAAAAATTGGTAGCCCTCCACTGCACTAACTCCTTCCAATTATTTAAATAGATCTACTCCATATTAAACAGGACACTATTACCTTTCAGATTATACTTTTACAGATCTTTAAATTTGATGTGGCTTCCTGGAAGTATAGTTATTCTCTGCTATTTAAAAGAAGATACCATAGCACTGGGCCTCTTCAGATCAAGCATTTATTTTAAAAAGCTTCTTCATATTGTTAAATTGTCTAGAAGATCAATCTTAAAAAATAAGTCTAATCATTTGAACATTCTATAGACATTTATAGTTATTGACTTGCCTCCTTGCTGTTTCAACAGTCTAACCTTGCCAGCAGTCCACCTAACAGCAATTTGTCTCCTTGTACCTAGTTTCACTTTCAGTTCTAGCATTCTTACCTGTGCTGAATCAGCTGTGTGTCGGGAGGCTGATTCTCAATTGCTTGGGCTAATCAGGCTCTGCACTCTTTGCTGCAAGGAGGTAAATTGCTTGGAGGCAGAGACAAAAGGATGGGAGTGGCAGGTTGGGGCTACATTTGGTGTATAAGACAGACCCAAGTTTTCACCCTGTTTTAGTGAGTAAAATTTGTGTTTTATACTCCACAAATACAGTATATCCCAGTAGCTTAAGTAGCTTAGTAGCTTAAGGTAACATATATATTTGTCCATCCTTCTACTGTCCCCTGTGAGATAGATTGGATTGAAAGACAATGGGTGGCCTAACCACTGCCTGCAGCTGAAAATGGCTTAGAACCTAGGACTCCCCTCTTCCTAATCCTACATTTTCACCACTATAGTTCACTGGTCAGGCAATCTTGACGTTAACAGAACTGAAAGTAATCCAGTTCATAAGTCTCTATCTTACCTTCAGCTCACCTGTCTTTCTTTCACTGTCACAGACTGAGAATCTGACAGCTCCTTTGAGAAGGCAAAATGACAGGGAAGAGAAGAAATGTATAGACAGGAAATGAAGCGACAAGTCAAGAGAAAAAAGGGCAACTCTAGATAGATCTAAGTTGTTTCTGTTCCTCTCAGCCTCCATTCTAACATACATAGTAAAAAATCAACAACCCTACTTCACAGGGTTGTTGCACAGATGCATCAAGATACTATATGATCTAAGGCCAGTAATGGGGTGCTGCCCCCAAGGGGAGGGGCGGCGGCAAAGTGGTGGTAGTAAGTTTATGCACTATTTATTGATTACTTAAGAGGTTTTTTTATTATCCTTCCTTCTCTAGCACCTTAGTATGATTCTTAATTACTTTTAAAATAGGAAATAATGAAATAGTATGTTTTTACCCATAAATGCTTTAATAAATTTAATCATTATCTGGAACTGAACTTTTATAGCAATTAAAGAAAATTGAGCTACTTGCCTAATCTGTTATCATATTGAACCTTGTGGGTTCAGTACAAAACCTTAAAATGTTACTGTGCTCCTCAACAAATAATGCTGTCTTATCCTTTGTCCTTTTTGTGGCTATTCAAATAATGTGACTTAATTAACTGAAAAAGAGTCCAAGCACCTATTTGAAAACTTATTTTGGTTGGTAAGCCACTCCCACCCAGTCACATGACCTTTAAGCCACCCTCAGTCACATGATTGTCAAACCACTCAAATCACTCCTACCTGGTCACATGGCCGGCAAGCCACTCCTACCCAGTCACATGATCATTAAGCCACACAAACAGTGTGGCAGTAACAATTTTGGCAGCTCATCACTGTCTATGGCACTATGGTACTGCCATCGATCATATGGTAACATTAATGAACTCTATGTGTGCAGTTCTGCAAACATGAATCTGTTCAGCTTTCATCTGCAATCATTCTTCAAGTTTGTGTTTTATTGCTCAGCCCTGGATGGCAAGTATATAACACGGTGTGTGTGTGTGTGTTCTAATTTACCTCGCTGCTGGTTTGCTTTTTTCAATTGTGCAAAAAAATGAAAAAAGAAATACAACCCCCCCAAAAAAAAATAATGCCAGAAGCTCAACCTCTGCACATGCACTGAGGAATAAAAGTTAATAAAATTAAATAAAATTAAAAAAAGATTGTGTGCCTTCAGACTGGCACCAACCGAAACGTATCCATGACATCATCATCAATGAGCCGGGGTGGCGCAGCAAGTAGAGTGCTGTACTGCAGGCCACTGAAGCTGACTTGTAGATCTGAAGGTCAGCAGTTCAAATCTCATAATCGGCTCAAGGTTGACTCAGCTTTCCATCCTTCCGAGGTGGGTAAAATGAGGACCCGGATTGTGGGGGCAATAGCCTAGCTCTGTTAAAAAAGTGCTATTGCTAACATGTTGTAAGCCGCCCTGAGGAGAAGGGCGGCAGAAAAATCGAATAAATAAATAAATAAATAAATAGATAGATAGATAGATAGATAGATAGATAGATAGATAACTAAATAAACAAACAAACAAATAAATAAACAAACAAGCAAATAAATAAATAAATAAATAAATAAATAAATAAATAAATAAATAAATAAATAAATAAATAAATAAATAAATAAATAAATAAATAAATAAATAAATAAATAAATAAATAAATAAATAAATAAATAAATAAATAAATAAATAAATGACGTCACCAACGGGTCACTACTGGTACGGGTGAACCAGTCCGAACCGTGAAGAACCCACCTCTGATATAAGAGTTATGCTGGAGTAGCTGTTTATGGTATTTACATATTTCATTTCCTCTTATTTATGACCTATGGCTAACATCAGATAATAAGTATCTTGGCATGGCCTGTGCAGTTAACGCACAATCCTTACTATAATTACCTTTTCAACAGCTAATCATTGCGAACTTAACCTATATTATTCTTCCTAGCATATTCCAGGTGGAAACTAAGCAACATATCTATTTCTTTAGATTATATGTCAAGAAAATGAGATGTTAGGTTATTGGAAAATTAGTTCATAGAAAAATGACTTCGGCATCAACACTGGGTTTCTTTTTGCTCTACTGAAGTTGTATTCCTCCCCCCAGCTGCAAAATATTTTCTTTCATCCTATTCATATTCTAGAGCAGCAGATTCTAAAGTAGTGTTGTCTTAAGGGATGCACAAAGCAAATGAATAAATATTTTTAAATTCTCCATTTTAATTTCTACTATAGTAAATATTTACAAAACCATCTCCTGCCACATGCCTCCCAGAGACCAATTAGATCACACAGGGTCAGCCTCCTCCAGGTCCTATCAACTAAGCAATGCAGGTTGGCAGACCTCTCCCCCCCGATGTTTGTACAGCTCCCACCCTACTGGCCTTCCAAAAGATTGCGAAGACCTGGCTTTGCCAGCAGGCCTGGGGGCCATGAATACTAACATCGGTCATGGTTGAATTGTGTTTGATTGGTATGTATGCATGTATGATTGCATAGTATAGCTAGGGGTATTTATCATATAGTTTAATGGGGTTTTACTGCTTTTACTATTTAATATTTGACTTTTATTTAATATAGTATTGTATTATTTTATTGTTGTGAGTCACCCTGAATCTCACGTGATTGGGAGGAATATAGTATAATATAATATAGTATAGTATAGTATAGTATAGTATAGTATAGTATAGTATAGTATAGTATAGTATAGTATAGTATAGTATAATATAATATAATATAATATAATATAATATAATATAATATAATATAATATAATATATAATATAATAATAACATAACATAACATAGTGTGGAAAATGGTCATAAGTCCCTTTTATCAGTGCCATTGTAACTTCGAATCATCATTTAAAAAAATGTTCTAAGTTGAGGACTACCTGTATTATGAGCAGAGGTGGTACAGTGGTTAGAGTGCAGGCTACTTTAGCTGACTCCAAGTTGCAGTTCAAATCTCACTGGCTCAAGTTGACTCAGCCTTCCATCCTTCCAAGGTGGGTAAAATGAGGACCCAAATTATTAGGGGCAATATGCTTACTCTCTGTAATCCACTTAGAGAGGGCTGTAAAAGCACAATGAAGTAGTATATAAATCTAAGGACTAAGTGCTACTGCTATTATACCCCATTTCTAATTAAATCTTTTTTTCAACAGTTACATGTAGCGTAGAATATTCCTTCATTTACCAAAGTTATGTATGATGACAGAAAGTTGTCATCTAAGTGATCCATCACATTTTTTTTAAAAAAAATCCATTTAATGGAAGGCTTCTATTAAAGCACACTGGAAATTTGAAATGACAAAAATGTGGGGTCCAGTTAATTCACTGCTCTTATATTTTCTTAATTTTTAAAATACCTTTTCTGCATTTGTTTTTCCTTCTAAAGACAAAAAGAGGCAGTTTGGTGCAATGGTTAAGCTAGTGGCCTAGAAGACTATAGTATTCCTTGTGTAAATCAAAGGTCACATGGTTGGGCAAGCCCAGATGTTACACAAAGCCACATATGGATGCTCAGTTCACATCATCTGTTAGCATAAGTTAGCATGGGTTTAGCTCAGGTTTTACAATCATGGAGCTTCCAGGTAGGCCTGGAAGGCCTGGGGAAGTTCAAGCCTGGGGAAATTTTAGCTTATAGCAAAATGTAACTGGAGTGTGCTTGCTGGCACCATCAAAGCATCTAGTACCAAAAAAGTTCCCCAGAGTTTATCTTTGCATTTGCAACATTATGAATGCTACACTATTTATTGTATGCACATTACCAGATCATGTAAAACTGTGCAGGTACATAGCTGAAGCAGCATAGAGATAACATTATAAAAAAGCTGAGTGAAAAAGAATAAAATTGGCTTCTTTCGCTCCTATGGTGATCTCTGCCTCTCTTTGAACCCTTCTCTGTTCTACACTAGACACTGTGAAGCCTTGAATTCTGGTCTTCCCTTAGGCATAAAAACCTGATTGGATGATTTGGGGCAGTCCCTCTTTCTCTCAGTCCAATCCACCCCACAAAAATCTATACAATACATCAAAAAGGGGGTTTCAGAGAGTTGAAATCCTAAATAATTCAGTGATTCAAATTGCCTTTAACTCTTCTGAAAGTGGACAAATAACAACATTTTCTGGCTTCAGTAGGAAATGGATTCATATAAATTGGCAAATGACGTCCTGCCCTTTGCTGCATCAATTTCGCCTTTCATAATTATTTCCATTTCTGTCCCTTTGAACTCCTCTTCAGTTTGCTTCATCAGTCACCAAGGAAACATGGAAGCTAAAACCAAGCAGAAATTGTGCTTTTGGGACAAGCAAAGTTGGCTTGTACAATAAGCACCTAATGGAAAATCAGGTATAATATTTTACTAGCAGTACTGTATGTTAAATGCCAATAATTTTGTACTAGAGACAGACAGCTTTAATTTCAGTTCAGAAAAGTAAATTTCCTAGATTTCTATTATACTGATCCTAAAACCAGAGTCTATGTCAGTGATGGCAACCCTTTTCTCCCTCAAGTGCCAAAAGAGTGTGTGTGCACGCTATTGCACATGCGCGAGTGCCCACACCCATAATTTAATGCCTGGGGAGGATGAAAATAACTTCTCCTGCCCCCTGGAGGCTGGAAATGACCTGTTTCCCAACTTCTGGTGGGCCCAGTAGGCTTGTGTTTCGCCCTCTCAAGGCTCCAAAGGCTTCCCTGGAGCCAGGATAGGGTAAAAATGCCGTCCCCCATCCCCCTGGAGGCTCTCTGGAAGCCAAAAACACCCTCCCAGAGCCTCTGTGCAAGCCAAAAATTACGGGACCGCACAGATGCATATTGGAGCTGAGCTAGGGCAACGGCTCCCGTGCCAGCAGATATGGCTCTGCGTGCCACCTGTGGCACCCGTGCCATAAGTTCGCTATCATTGGTCTATGTTCTTTCTCAGACCTTTTATTTATGTATGCTCCCTTCTTTGCAGGATAGTAGGCTTCCTATTCAGATAGCAGGCTGATTTCTCAACCCCTTGTTAGCATGTTCTCAGCTTGGGCATATATTTTCTTGGACTTGGTTCCAGGAGATTAAACCATCTCTCCTGAAGATCCTTTTTTCACTCAGGGGGAAGATTAACTGTGACACTGCAAGGATCATTGACTAGTAAGGCAACAACCAGAATAAGGCCCAGCCTGGAACCGTCTCTCATGAAACTCTCCTGGGATAAATTGAAAGAACCAATGAGTGAAAGCAAAACGTAGCATCCTTCTCCATAAAACCTGATAGGTTTTATTCAAACTGAAAGCATGCTGGAACAATCTTGTACAAGACTAATTGGAAGAAGTCCCCTGTGAGCCCACAAGGACCTCTTCCCAAGTAAATAGGCTCATAAATCACAAAAAAATGAATCAAAACAAGAAAAACAAACTTTATGTGCTTCTGCTACAGCTTCCTTTATGAAAATACAACTCCCTTTGGTTAATTTCACACATATTTATATAAAGAAAATTATGATCCATTTCTCTACAGTCAAACTAACATTAAAAAAAAAACCACTTTTGTTTAGAGGAGACAATAATTATAACTGTTGAATGATAATGAAAACTTGAACAGTGTGTCAGCATTAACCCCACCTAGAACATTTAGCAAGGATAAAATCTTGCATGCAACTGTTCCAACCTTGTGTATGGAAGTACAAATAACAGGGTATATACAGACATTCTCTCGGAGAGGGGTGGCATACAAATCTAATTATTATTATTATTATTATTATTATTATTATTATTATTATTATTATTATTATTAATGTCAATACAACACAGCAAACAAGATCACTATGCTGGATTTCATATTTCATCACCAGTCAGGCACTTCCCAAGCACCTAGGACTGTGTGATGTAGCGGCGAATTATGTTTGCCGATCCCAGTAAAGCGGCCTTTTGCAATTGACAGATGGAGATTTTGTCAATTCCAATGGTTTTCAAATGTCCGCTAAGATCCTTTGGCACTTTCACTGGCTTATGCTTATAAGCCACTTTCACTGGCTTATGCTTATAAGCCACTTTCACTGGCTTATATTATTATTATTATTATTATTATTATTATTATTATTATTATTATTATCATCATCATCATCATCATCATCATCATCATCATCATTATTATTGTTATTATTCAAAAAAGAAAAGGAGGAGATACCCATATTTAAACAACATGCTTACTGCTTCTTTATATTGTCCTAGCCCTGAATATAAAGTTATTCTGAATTACTGTTAACTATATGATCCTAAAACTATTTCAAGTACCATGCTAGAAATGTTTTTTTTAAAAAAAAACAGCTTCAAAGAAATAGCAGTTCATGCTGCAAAAAAAAAAAAAATAGAATCAGTTTTAACAAGTTTATATTACTGTTGTTTTACTCTATTTTTTTTTTAAACCCAGAGTGTATACACCAGTAGTAGGTTCTAAATGCTGTTGCTACTGGTTCACATGTGTGCTTGCACAGAAGCATCCCGGGCGGGCGGAGCCTGCTGCCGCTTCTACCAGTTCACAAAATTGGGCTGAACCGGAAGCAACCCATTTTTAAAAAAATAAAAGGATTATAAGGGAACTCACAAAATCTGCCTCGTGGGCAAAAAAGTGTTTCACTAAAAAGGCAGGTGAGAAATTTCTCCTGAGAACCACAGACCTTACATAGATATATTCCTGCAGTATATTCGACTCAGTTATAATGTATATCAGTGATGGTGATCCTTTTTTGCTCAGGTGCCAAAAGGTCGCCTAGATGGATGGATGCCATACCCATAGTGCAACAACCCTTCCGTTGCACATACACCCACTCCACACTATGGGTGTGACTAATGCATTTTGTTTCAACATCTTTCAGTGCTTATTTATTTATTTAATAGGAAAGTGAACACAAGAACAAGGGGTCACAATCTGAAGTTAGTTGGGGGAAAGATCAAAAGCAACATGAGAAAATATTATTTTACTGAAAGAGTAGTAGATCCTTGGAACAAACTTCCAGCAGACGTGGTAGATAAATCCACAGTAACTGAATTTAAACATGCCTGGGATAAACATATATCCATCCTAAGATAAAATACAGAAAATAGTATAAGGGCAGACTAGATGGACCATGAGGTCTTTTTCTGCCGTCAGACTTCTATGTTTCTATGTTTCTATTTATTTATTTATTTATTTATTTATTTATTTATTTATTTATTTATTCATTCATTCATTCATTCATTCATTCATTCATTCATTCATTCATTAGATTTCTATGCCACCCTTCTCAAGGCGACTCAGTATGGTGTACAACAATTGGGTGTTCTGGGGTGGAGATGCATTTTTGCTACCCCACTGCGTTCCCCCGTGTCTGGCCAGTAGCCCACCCCTGATTATCTACTATATAAAGTGTATGTACACGCACGCACGCACAGCTCTTCTAAAATTATACACATTCAACCTCATTTACTGTGATAGGAAAAACATACCCAGAGCCCAGAAGGGGGGGGGGGGGATCAAAATTTTGCTACCAGTACTGTGTATCTGACCGTACCCATAGAAGCCCATCACTGGAGAGCTGGTTCCAGAGATTTAGAAAAATATCATGACTGAAACATTAATGACGAGCAACAACAACAAAAAAGATATGCAAACATTTAAAGTGCTCAATAAAGGTAAATATTTGTGGCTCGGGGTTGACATGAGGGATCCTTGGTGCTCTCTAAGCTTGGTTGTTTTCTTCTGGTCATTTCATTACCCAAAGTAGGTAAAATCAATTGCTAGTTAACTGATGACATTACCTAGTTTGGGTAATAAAATGTCTGCAAGAAAACAAGCAAGCTCCGGGAGCACCAAATATCCCTCATTTGAAGAGATACTTCACAAATAATGAATGGTTTAGGCCAGGGCTGTCAAACACCCGATCCATGGGCGGGATGCAACACATGCTGGCCACGCCCACACCCCCATTTAGCAAGGGGTGTGTGTGAAAGTCCCGATACATCACATGATGCTGCCATGACGATGTGAGTTTGACACCCCTGGTTTAGGCAGATCTGGAACCCAGGTATTTTCATGGGATGTTGTTAATTAAGTTTTAATTAATGAGCCAGGGTGGCGCAGCAGGTAGAGTGCTGTACTGCAGGCCACTGAAGCTGACTGTAGATCTGAAGGTCAGCGGTTCAAATCTCATCACCGGCTCAAGGTTGATTCAGCCTTCCATCCTTCCGAGGTGGGTAAAATGAGGACCCGGATTGTGGGGGCAATAGCCTAGCT
Organism: Erythrolamprus reginae; assembly: GCF_031021105.1. Lineage (NCBI taxonomy): Eukaryota > Metazoa > Chordata > Lepidosauria > Squamata > Dipsadidae > Erythrolamprus > Erythrolamprus reginae. The sequence goes on from NC_091951.1 coordinate 49,774,353, forward strand.
CTGTTAAAAAGTGCTATTGCTAACATGTTGTAAGCCGCCCTGAGTCTAAGGAAAAGGGCGGCATAAAAATTGAATAAATAAATAAATAAATAATAAATAAATAATTGCTTTCACAACTGGTTTGTTTTCTTGCCTTGATTAGCTACTGTTGGTAGAAAGGTGATATATAAAGCCTTAATCTCCACCATGATATTATTACTCTGCAATACAATAAAAACCAAACTGCGTGAGGAATACAATGCCGAGATGCTGTGGAGAGAAGGGAGGAGGCAAAATATAGCAATTGACCAAACAAGTATCATAGCAACTGAACCCTGACCTTTCCCTTAGTATGTGATGTCATGACACAAACACACACGAAAAGGGACAGCAACTGCATCATACTGTCGAATCGTACATTTTGAAGTCTTTGCGTTTAAAAATAAATGTCTATATAAAATACATGTATTCTTTCAAATGTAGCAGTGTGAGATATATTCAAAATTTCTATATGCTAGTACATAATTTACTTTTATTTATTAATTAAAAGTTTAAAAACTCATCTTTGCCGCCAGGCCTGGGGTTCCTTAGACCTTCCCCCCTGACTGATGAATGCTTAGTTTGACTGCTGAATGAATGATATTGATAGTTTTTAATCAGAATTTTAAGATTTTTTTTAAGGTATAATTGGATTGTTATTATTGTTTCCTGTTTTTCTGTACATGCTGTGAGCCGCCCCGAGTCCTTGGAGAGGGGCAGCATATAAATCCAATTAAATAAGTAAGTAAGTAAGTAAGTAAGTAAGTAAGTAAGTAAGTAAGTAAGTAAATAATAAATATCAGTGGCCCCTCTCATCAATAAGGCAACTCAGTAGAAGGTGACATACAAAAAAATAAGGGTTTTTTTGTGGCTTTCTATAATTTACATGAACTGGACCAGAAAATCCTCTGTCACCAGAAAGCTGAATAATATATTTTTGATATTTATTTGATTTGTCAAGTACATATTGGCGGTATACAAAGATATAACAATGTTTATATACATGATACTAGTAAGAGAGAAACATTAGGACAAGGGGACGGAAGGCACGGTGGTGCACCCCCTTACTGACTTCTTAGGAATCGGGAGAGGTCAATAGTAGATAGTCTAAGGGAAACGTTTTGGGGGTTAGGTGATGATACTACAGAGTCAAGTAGTGAGTTCCATGCATTAATTACTCAGTTATTAAAGTCAGATTTCCTGCAGTCAAGTTTAGAGCAGTTTAAGTTTGTATCTGTTGTGTGCTTGTGTGATGTTGTGGTTGAAGCTGAAGTAGTGGTTGACAGGAAGGACATTGTAGCAGATGATTTTATGGGCTATGTTTAGGTGGTGTTTACGGCAACGTTGAAGTGAATCCAGACACAGGTAACTCAGAACGGTACTTTTATTCAGCTCAGAGAGAGAGAAGTGACAGCTCAGCAAGGCAAGTGACTTTTGCGAGTACCGATCTGCTTTGCCTGGGAGAAACCGCTTCTTTTATACTTTTGCGGTTCCCGCCAAAGCAAGGAGCAGCCGCGTCTGAGCCAATCAGGAGCGACTTCCTGAATCAGGCTCAGACAGCGCTTTAAACAGGAAGAAACTATTTACAATTGAAACAAGGTAGCCATTACGGACACAACACCCCTCTCTCCTTAGTTTGGATACATCCATTAGGAAAGCCATGTGACAAATTCGTCCAATCTGCTTGGTCTTCGCGAGGATCGCTCGGACCTGCGCAGTTCAGTTATGTCCTCACTCTCGACGGTGGATATTGGCTCGCTGTTGCTCTCCCGGCGCGGCTGGGGCCTCGCTTGTGCTCCGGCCTGCTGACTGCTGATTTCCGAGGAGGACGATGGCTCGGCGTCGCTGGAGGACTCCCCTCGTCCCGATAAGTCCAATTGCGTGTTATTTAATTCGGGTAGCGTGTTATAGTCTGTTGAGTTGGGAGAGGCCGTGTTAGCGGTTTGTTGTAGAGAATTTTCTGCGCGTTTACGTATGTGGTCAATGTGCCGCTTCCACATTCGACCATCCTCCATTTTTACAACATATGTCTTTGGAGCAGTTTGTTTAACAATAATTCCCTTTTTCCAGTTTACACCCCCATCAAAATTTTTAACAAATACATTTTGTCCCAAATACATTTCTCTTTCAGGGTTTACATACATTTGGTTATTTTCACAGAACCTTGGGTGTAATCTATCTAGTGGTGACCTTAGTTTCCTACCCATTAGCAACTCAGCAGGGCTTATGTGCGTGTGAGAGTTTGGGGTGATGTGTTGGGTTAGCAGAAATTGGTCCAGATTTTGTTGTACATCTCCAGGGCCTGACCTACGTAAGGCTTCCTTAGCCACTCGAACGTAACGTTCTGCCAATCCATTAGCCCAGGGTGAGTAAACTAAGATGAGTGCATGTCTGACTCCTAGGTTGTCTAAGAACAATTCAAACTGTCTGGCTGTTAGTTGTGGCCCATTGTCAGACACTAGGATATCTGGGCAACCATGGGTAGCAAACAGTCTGCTCAATACCTTGATGGTGGCACACGTGGTTATGTTGTTCATTGCAATGATTTCTACCCATTTTGAAAATGCATCGACTACTATTAAGAAGTATTGTGACCCCACTGGCCCTGCAAAGTCGATATGGATCCTGGACCATGGTCCTGCAGGTTGCTCCCACTCTGCTGGGGTTGTCTTGGGGGGGTTTGGCTGTGACTCTTGGCATGGGTCACATTTGGCCACCCAGTTCTCAATATCTGCATCTAACCCTGGCCACCATAAATGTCCCCTGGCTAGGCCTTTCATCCTGACAATCCCAGGATGGCCCACATGTAACATTTTGAGTACCTTTACCCTTAGGGATTTAGGGAGGATCACTCTATCCCCCCACAACAGACAACCCTTTACATATGACAATTCTAAACGTTTAGTCTTGAAGTCACACAATTCAGGTTTCACCGAGTCATTTTGCCAACCTTTAAGTACACAATTTACCACTTGTTTTAGGAGGGGGTCTTGCTGTGTGTGTGTAGCCACCTCCTTTGCAGTGACTAGCGGTTTGTCATCGAGTTCTATCATTAAGACATCCGCAGATGGGGCAGGGTCTACTACTAACTCTGCCATAGGGCACCTACTGAGACCATCTGCGTGGTTGATGGTTTTACTCCCTTTATGGATGAGCTCGTATTGGTATCCTGAGAGGAAAAGGGCCCACCTTATTAGTCTTGGGGACATAAATGGGGGTGTAGGCTTGTCGGGGGCTAAAAGTCCCAGTAAGGGCTTGTGATCTGTAACCAATTCAAAACTCCTCCCAAAAAGGTAGTTATGAAATTTCTTCACCCCTGCCACTAAAGCTAGAGCCTCCTTATCTAGCTGGCTATAGTTCCTTTCGGTATCCGTCATTGTTTTGGAGAAGAAAGCAATTGGAGCCTCTGTATTATTTGGCAAGATGTGAGCCAACACCCCTCCCACGCCGTACGGGGAGGCGTCGCACGTAAGCCTGATGGGTAGTGAGGTGCTATACTGGACTACCACACTCTTAGAAGTCAACAGCTGTTTTATTTGAATAAAGGCTTCGTGTTCAGTTTTCCCCCATGTCGAAAGGGCTTCTTTCTGGAGCAAACGGTGTAGAGCAGTGGTCCCCAACGTTTTTTCCACCAGGGACCAGTTTCAGCAAGACAATTTTTCTATGGCCCAGTGGAGGCGGAAAGGGGCGTGGTTGGGGGCGGGATTAAGCATGGGGGTGCTGGTCCTCCCCGCTTCTCTTTCCCGCCATCGTCCTGTGGCCGGCAGAACCTGCCTCCCAAGCCCTCTTGCCCAGCGGGAGCTAAGCGCTGGAGAGAGGGGGTCAGGCTGGCCCTCCTGCCTCCCCCCAGCCAAAAACGCAAAAGTGCCCCGCGGCAGAAGCCAAAAGAGGCTTAAGCCTCTCGGTCCTTCCCGCCCCTCTGTCCCATCCATCGTCCTGTGGCCGGCAGAACCTGCCTCCCGAGGCCTCTTGCCCGGCGGGAGGCGAAGCGCTGGAGGGAGGGGGTGGCGGCATGAGGGCCAGCAGCTGCTGACTCCACGGACCGGTGCAACATGCACCGCGGCCCGGTACTGGTCCGCGGCCCGGTGGTTGGGGACCCCTGGTGTAGAGGCTCTGCTACTGTTGCCTTCTGTTTTAAGAAAACGGAATAGAAGTTAAGAAGGCCTAGGAAAGCTTGCAATTCTGTCTTATTTTGTGGCTCTGGGGCTTCTCTGATGGCTCTCAGTTTCTCAGTTGTGGGGTGGATACCTTCTCCATCAATTTTATACCCTAGGAATTCTACACTGTTTGTCCCCCACACACATTTGTCTGGTTTAATTCTTAGCCCTTTGTCCTGCAGTCTCTTAAGTACTTCCCTTATCCTTTTGTTTAGCTGTTCTTGGTTTTCCCCTGCAATTAAAATGTCATCAAAATAGGGAATGGCCCCTTTTATCCCTGCTAATAGGCGTTCCATTATACTTTGAAATATCCCTGGGGCTATGCTCACTCCAAACTGTAGTCTGGTACATTTAAAGGCACCCCTGTGGGTTACAATCGTTTGCGCTTTTGCTGTTTGTTCATCGACGGTTAACTGTTGGTAAGCCTGGGCGAGGTCAATCTTTGCAAACCTTTTTCCTTCCCCCAGGGAGTGCAGGAGTTGTTGTACAACTGGGATGGGGTAAGGGTGATGTTGGAGGGCCTTATTTAAGGTAGATTTGTAGTCAGCGCAGACTCTTAAGGAGCCATCTGGTTTTAAAGGCGTGACTATGGGTGTTTCCCAGGGACCCTGCTCCACTGGAACCAAAATGCCCTGGCTTATGAGCTTGTCTAGCTGCAGATCCAGTTTGGGAAGGAGCGGAAGGGGTACCCTGCGGGGTTTGAGTCGAATAGGCGGAATCTTTGGGTCAATAGAAAACGAGATGGGGGGCCCTTTGTAAGTCCCCAGAGTGGGGCTAAACACTTCGGGGAACTCTTGTAGGAAATCAGGCATGCTATTTGAGCTAATAGTACAAACTCCAGAAATTTCAATTCCTAACGGTTCCATCCATGCTAACCCCAGGAGAGAATGCTTAGCCCCTGTAACAACAATCATAGGTAGGGTACATTTAACATCCTTAAACACAATAGGTACATTCACTTTGCCCAACGCAGAGATTATCCCCCCTTGAAAATCTCTAATCACCAATGAGGTTTGCAATAGGTCATCTTTAGATAGGCTAGGCATGTATAATTTGAGCTTTTCCCATGGCATGATGGTGTATTTAGACCCCGTGTCAAGTTCCATGGAGCATGGCTTGCTGTTAAGCAGTAGTGAAATTACAATCTTGCCCCCATTTTTCGTTGCCGTGTTATTCACGGAAAATTTAGTGTTACCTTTTGAGTAGTCGCGGTTAGCGGCTGAGTAGTTCCTTCGGTTTGAAAAGCGGGAAGGTCGGTTTTCTCGCGGCTGGGGCGCCTGGTGTTGGGCTCGTTGATGGCGCGGCGTGGAGTAGGTTTCTTCTGGTGCCGATGCTCTGCAGGCTTCGGCGATGTGGCCTCGTCGGTTGCAGCAGCAGCAAATGGCATCCCGGAAGGGGCATCGTTGGCGCTGGTGGTTGTGTGGTGAGGAGCTTTGTGCTGTCTCGGCTGGTCTCGCAGCAGGAGGCAGTTGTCCTCGATGTGAGCTGGCGGGCTGAGGTCGTCTGATCCCTCGGCGCGGTGAAATGTGGAGTCGATCTTGGCGATGACTTCTCGCCGTTCGTTTTCCTTCAGCTCTTTGGCAGCGGCGTCGGCGACCTCTGCGGTTTGAGCTAATTTGATCACGGTTTGTAGCGTTGGTTCGTCTTCGGTGAGGAGTTTGTTCCTCACTGAGGCGTTTTTCATGTCGAAAACTAGGGCATCGGTGAGGCGAGCTTCGGGGTTGTCAAACTTGCATTTGGCAAGCACCGTTCGAAGCCGCGTTGCGAACTGGTTGATCGATTCCGTTTCTGTCTGGGCCATTCTCGAGAATTGGTGCCGGAAAACCATAGCTGGTTTCGTGGGCTTGAAATGGCTCGCGAGTTTGGCTTGTAGGACGTCCCAAGCGACGGTTCTTGCTGGCTGTGGGTCGGTGAGAGTCTGGGCGAGGGCGCGGATCTCTGGGCCGCAGTAGTTTAGAAAAATGGCCCTTCTTCGGTCGGCGTTGGCGTCCTGTATGCCCGCAGCTTCGAGGAAGATCTCGAAGTTGGCCACGTAGTCGTCCCAGGAAGTCTTCTCGGGATCGAAGAATTCGGGAGCCCGGCCGATTTGTATGTTGCTCATGGTGCACGCGTGGTTTCTTTCGTCCGTCGTCGCCAGTGAAGTGAATCCAGACACAGGTAACTCAGAACGGTACTTTTATTCAGCTCAGAGAGAGAGAAGTGACAGTTCAGCAAGGCAAGTGACTTTTGCGAGTACCGATCTGCTTTGCCTGGGAGAAACCGCTTCTTTTATACTTTCGCGGTTCCCGCCAAAGCAAGGAGCAGCCGCGTCTGAGCCAATCAGGAGCGACTTCCTGAATCAGGCTCAGACAGCGCTTTAAACAGGAAGAAACTATTTACAATTGAAACAAGGTAGCCATTACGGACACAACAAACGTAGTTCTAAGCTTTCTAAACCAAGGATTGTAAGTCTAGTTGCGTAGGGTATACTGTTGCAAGTGGAGGAGTGGATGGCTATTTTGATAAAGTATATCTGGCCATTTCCTAGAGCGTTTGTGTCCGAAATGTGGTGTGGGTTCCAGACATATGAGCTGTATTTGAGGATTGGTCTGGCGAAAGTTAACAAGTACTTTAATGCTGTTTTGTTGCAGAACAGCTTCATATACCAATTTTTTTCCAAGTTTTTCAGAAAACCAAAATTACCATATCTATTACTGGAATTAAAGCCTCAGTGAGACGGAACAGTAAATAAAAATCTTTATTACAGATTTAGCCAAGCCACCTTTTACTGAATATTTCACCTCTCTGAGTAAAATAAAAAAAAAAGTTAACGTGTAGCATGTAAACACTGAAACTAATTAAATTTGTCCTTTTTGAGCTATTGTAGTAGTCGACCCCCAGAGAACTTTATTATTCTAACAATTCCCTATGACAAGGTAAGCAAGCATGAATAGAAAGCCACATGTTATTACAAGTCCCATTAAATGTTCTAAAGGATGACAATTATCAAAGAACAACAGCCGCCTATTTTCCATATGGCAACACAAATCCCAAGGGCGGAAAAAATTCAAAAAATTTCCTGCACACTTCTTATCAACTCTGTAATGAGCAGTGACACAACTTGCTAAAATTGAGAGAACTTGCTAAAATGTTGTTATTAACGAAAGCATCTTGCTTTTAATAATATGAAATGTGATATGAGTAGGATAAGAAAGATTTGCATTTGTTTCCCTAAGGAAATAGTTTACCTCTTCTAAAGATAATTATTTTTTCAACTGAGATTTGGTTCTTAAACTCAATTCAATTCGCAAGAAATGCACAACACATTCTGTCCCAGAATATATTGCTCTTTTTATAAAATAGTATGGCACAAAATGTCGGGCCAGCAGGGAGGCAATGCGGTGGCATGGGTCGGACTAGCGGGAAAGCTACAAACTGGTTACAAACTGCCTTCAGAAGCTCCTTTCTGGCAATTCTGGGAGTTGACTTTGCTGATTACTTTTAAGTTAGATTGCTTTTACTCCCCTTGAAATGCCCGAATAAAGTCATGAAACACAATTCTAACTTGGATTGGCTTTATAGTTAAATCTAGTTGGCTATTTATTTATTTATGTATGTATGTATGTATTTATTTATTTATTTACTTACTTACTTACTTACTTACTTACTTACTTACTTACTTACTTACTTACTTACTTACTTACTTATTTGTGGAATTTATCTGCCGCCTTACAGTACTAACAATAAATATCAACAATATAAAATAAGTAAGTAAGAACAGTAAGCACAAACAGTCAGCTGTGGCGAGGGGGGCGTTTGCCCAGGTTCGCCTGGTGCACCAGTTGTGGCCGTATTTGGACCAGGAGTCACTGCTCACAGTCACTCATGCCCTCATCACCTCGAGGTTCGAGTACTGTAATGCTCTCTACATGGGGCTACCTTTGAAAAGTGTTCGGAAACTTCAGATTGTGCAGAATGCAGCTGCGAGAGCAGTCATGGGCTTTCCCAAATATGCCCATGTTACACCAACACTCCGCAGTCTGCATTGGTTCCCGATCAGTTTCCGGTCACAATTCAAAGTGTTGGTTATGACCTATAAAGCCCTTCATGGCACTGGACCAGATTATCTCAGGGACCGCCTTCTGCTGCATGAATCCCAGTGACCAGTTAGGTCCCACAGAGTGGGCCTTCTCCGGGTCCTGCCAACTAAACAATGTCGTTTGGCAGGACCCAGGGGAAGAGCCTTCTCTGTGGCGGCCCCGGCCCTTTGGAACCAACTCCCCCAGAGATTAGAATTGCCCCCACCCTCCTTGCCTTTCGTAAGCTTCTTAAAACCCACCTCTGCTATCAGGCATGGGGGAACTGAGATATTATTTCCCCCTAGGCCTTACAATTTACGCATGGTATGTTTGTATGTATGTTTGGTTTTATAATAAGGGTTTTTTTAGTTGTTTAATATTGGATTGTTACATGCTGTTTTTGCCACTGTTGTTAGCCGCCCCGAGTCTGCGGAGAGGGGCGGCATACAAATCCAATCAATCAATCAATCAATCAATCAATCAATCAGGTCATAAAATACAATATAACCCCCCAAAAATCATCCATTCACTCATTCTCTCATGGTCCCAGGCTCGCCAGAAAGCCAGGTCTTAACGGCTTTCTGGAAGATCAATACGGTGTAGATAATACGGATCTCGGGGGGCAATTGGTTCCAAAGTGTCAGAGCCAACACAGAGAAGGCCCTTCCCCGAAGTCCCACCAACCGACCTTGATTGACGGATGGGACCTGGAGAAGGCCCTTATTAGTCGTAGGGAAGTATGAAGTAGAAGGCGGTTCCATAAATAGTTTGGTCCTAAGCCATGTAGGGTTTTAAAGGTAATAACCAATACCTTGAATTGTGCTTGGAGACCAACTGGCAACTAATGCAGTCCTCGGAGAGTTGGAGTAATATTTTGATACACCCACTATAGCTCACAGGGCATTTTGAACCAGCTGGAGTGTCTGAACACTTTTCAAGGAATTAACATAAAGTCAATTCAGGCTGAATGCAGGAAATGTTTTCAGTCTATTTCGGTTTTAAGAAAATAAAGCCATGAAAAAGTGGCATGGATTAGGCTTACACATACAAGTAGTCTTTGAATTACAACCAATCATTTAGTAACCATTTGAAGTTACAATGGCACGGGAAAAAAGATAAGATTTATAATGGGCAAATGTTGCAGCTTCTCCATGGTCAAATGATCTTAATTTGGGCGCTGGGCAATTGGTAGGTATAGATGAGGTTTGCAGGCTCTTGGAGTCACGTGATCTCTATTTGCAATCCTCCCATCTGGCTTCTGTTGTGATTCAGCCTGAGGCTCCTCAGGGACCGGCTGCGTCTCTGCTGGATCCAGGCCCAGAGGATGAGGACAGTGAACAGGAGGGGGAGGACCAGGCAGACGGGGGAGAGGAAAGTCAGGAAGAGGATGAGGGGGAGCAGCCTGAGAGCCCCGGGGGGGGCCCTCTCCCCAGCCAGTAGCCTGGCCTCATTGGATGAGAAAGCACAGGCTATAATTGACATGAGACAGCGACGTGCAGCTCAGAGACGGGACCAATTAGAAAGGTATTGGCATCACTGAATTGGCAACAGCTGGGTTTGGGTGTGGTTCTCCTCAGCAGGATTTAAAAGGCAGGCAAGCCCTTTCAGCCACGTGGAGCATTATCAACTGGAGGTTCTGTGACCCTGCTTTGCTTCTCGGCGTCTCTGATCTTGGCTTGTGGCCTAGAAGACTGGAAGACTTGGGGGAGGCGTATGTTTGTTATCTCCAGAGTTGTTTTTGACAGCAAGAATCCTGTTTTACTTCATGGCCTTCGTGAAACATCTTTGAAGTTTCAGCGTGTTCCTGTTTGTAAGGACATTTTCTGTTACCTGTGTTTGCTTTGAATTCTATAAACTGCCTTTGATTTTTACCAGTGTGTCTGGCTTCTCTTTTTGGGTTGGTGTTTGCTTCTGGAGGGACCCAGACAGAACAGCTTCCAACCAGCAAAGTTACTAGATTTGCTTAATCGCATGACTCATTAACAACTGCGGCGATAACTCATTTAGCAACAGAAATTCCAGTCCCGAATGTGATTGCAAGTCGAGGACTATCCGTACTGCAAAAAAAGTCCCACTCTAATACTGTCCCTTAGAGGAAAAAGTTCCGTTGGAATCCTGCTTAACTCTACACAGCAATAAAGGGATGTTTTATCACGCCTCGCCATCCATAAATTCTGCTGTTCTTACCATCATCATTTTTATTTCCTGCTGTAGAAGTGATATATGGTTAAGTATCTCCAAATTTGTCCTGAAACTTGACTTTTCGCAACATGCAGTAGTGTATGTGTTACACTATTAAATCTTTGAGCAGGCTCTGTGGAAGCTTCATTCTGCAGTGTCTACTGAATTCCCCTCTATCTTCAAATTTCATCTCAGCATGGATTAGAATGTTGATTGATAAATATATGTTCCTATTGAGCAGAAGGTGGAGAACACTAGCCCTTTTTTGACTTGTGGTCTTGAACTCTAAGGATTCCTGAGTCAACCATGTAGGATGGGATATAGTGACGCAGTGGTTAGATTGCAGTACTGCAGGCTACTTCTGCTGACTGCCTGAAATTTGGCAGTTCAAACATCACCAATTTCAAACCTTCCATCCTTCCAAGGTGAGTAAAATGAGGGACCAGATTGTTGGGGGCAAATATGGTGACTCTAAACTGCTTAGAGAGGGCTGTAAAGCACTGTAAAACAATTTATAAGTCTGCTATTGCTGTATCATTTGAGCCCTTTTAAGGTGCTGGAAAGCCTTATGCAATAAATACTTTTTTTAAAAAACAGAGTCCCCCCCCCAAGCCTACAAATCTCTGTTTTCTCAGATGTCACGAATAATGAACATAAATTCTGCCATCTTCTGTGTGTATCTTTTAACTGCCCTAAAAACTGAACGTGGTTCATATGGTTATAATGAGATGCTTTCATAAAGATGCAAATGAATCTCTTGTCTGAAATCTCCATGATTAAAACAAGATGGTAGTTGATTTTTAAGTCCCACGGGGAGGCTTCACATTAGGGTGGTGGACAGTTTAATAACAGATCCCACCTCCCTTTCTGCTCATCCTATTTCCTCCTTCCCCATCCTTAATTTGGGTTGAGTATTTGTATTTTTATAATATTTTATGTGTACTGTATAGAGGTTTTGCATAGTTTTATCCTTTTAAAGTTGTAGGCCATCCACAGTTATCCTGTTGTAAGATGGCAGCCAAAAAATTTAATAGAGAGAGAGACAGACAGACAGGCAGGCAGACAGACAGACAGATCTTAATCCTGCAAATTTTCATTCTTTAATTTATTACTTAATTCTGCACAAATCTAAAACAATAGTTCTGAAGAAAACAGCTTATTTAGATACCATAGAAAGAATTATCTTAGAACACCATTTATGCTTTTAAGATGGTACATATCTTTCTCATTTTTTGAAGGTTTTTAATACTATAAATATTTAATTCTTTTTTTAAATAAACCCCAGTACTCTCCAGTTAATGGAGACAAGATATTTTTTAATTTACCCATAAATATGCTTCCTTCATTAACCAGTTAATTATTCAAATATGTCAGGCCTGCTGTTAAGTAATATATTTATTTTCTTGTACTTTTAAAAAAATGTTCCCTTTTTAAAAAGAATCTAGTTAGGAAAAACTTATAATTCTTCCTTCAAAATAATAATTATTTTTATTACAATTTTTAGGAGCTAAATAATAAATTATTCTCCTAGTCATAGTTACTTCAAATGTATTTAGCACAATAATTGTTATTTCAAAATAAATTTAAATTAAATGTATTTATTTAAATTGTTTAAATGATTATTTAATTTAATTTAAATAATTTAAATTAAATAATCATTTAAACAATTTAAATAAATAAATAAAAATTAATAGAGATTTCAGAAAAAAATTAAATTAAATTAAAACCCACACAGAATTACAGGCAGACTTTATTTAACGACCATTCACAATTTTGACAGGGATGAAAAAGTAACTTTTATGATCAAACATTGCATCTATGATCTTTGCAAGGCTATAAAGCAAAGGAAAGCAGAAGTAAGACCATAAGTGCAGTGACAGCTTGCCAGTCATCAAATCACAGTTCAATCCTGGATTGTTTTCTGTCAGGAGAAAAAAAATCCTTAAAGGCTGAATTATATGTGTAGCGTGTAGCCAATTACTTTAGGCTTTGGACTCTTGTTGGTTACAAAATCTTTTTTAAATAAAAGCCATTCCTGTCTAGATTTTTTTTTTTTTTTAAAAATGGCTGATGATAGATTGATACAACTGCTTCCTGCCCTGAAAGGTACTTGCTGCATTTTGAGGGAGACAGAAAGAAGAGGATTTTGAGGTGGGTAGGTTACCAGTAGACTAGTGATGGGCGAACCAAACCCGCACAATTTGGGTCCGTATTGAATTTTGGGGTGTTCAGTATGCCGAACCCGAACCCAATTTTTTTTCAAACTTTGGGCAAAGTTCGAGGTCTTGTTCGGAGTTTGGAGCTTTGACATCACCGGCAGGTTGCTAAGGACGCCGAGGTGATCACTTCCTGAATTCCATGGAATCCAGGAAGTGATCACCTTGGCGTCCTTAGCAACCTGCCGGTGACATCAAAGCTCTGCCTGCAGAATCTCTTCGTGGGAGGGATTCCCCGTTCGGGTTCGAGTTCAGGTTCGGCCGAATTTTGCATAAAGTTCGTCCGAACTTTCCGAACCCGAACACCGTTGGGTTCGTCCATCACTACAGTACACCAAACAGGAAACACGACCAGATAAATAAACTCTATTGTAAAGCCACATTAACAGAAACTTGGAAGTCTGAAAATAACAAATCTACTGTATAACAGAACAACTGAGTTGGAAAGGACCTTGGCGATCTTCTAGTCAAACCCACTGCTCAGCAGGATACCATATACCATTTCAGACAGAGGGTTATTTTAAATACAGTGGTACCTCTACCTAAGAACGCCTCTACTTACGAACTTTTCTAGATAAGAACCGGGTGTTCAAGATTTTTTTGCCTCTTCTCAAGAACCATTTTCCACTTACAAACCCCAGCCTCCGAAGCTGTAACCAGAAAAGACAGGGAGAAGCCTCTCTTAGGCCGCTCTAAGAATCTCCTGGGAGGAAGCAGGGCTGGAAAAGGCAGGGAGAAGCCTCCATGGGGCCTCTCTAGGAATCTCCTGGGAGGAAACAGGGCCTCCACCCTCCCTGTGGTTTTCCCAATCACACTCATTATTTGTTTTTACATTGATTCCTAGGGGGGAAATTGCTTCTTCTTACAAACTTTTCTACTTAAGAACCTGGTCACGGAATGAATTAAATTTGTAACTAGAAGTACCACTGTACTAGGCATTTTATTTCAATGAACTGGCTGCTTCATTTTCCTTTCCTCAAAGTTTTCACTTACACACACCCGGCTGGGGATATACTTAGGTTGTGCAAGTAGACCTTGTCAGAATATGTAAAAAGGCACAGCTGCCAGTTTTTACATTAGATGTGTAATTCAACACCTACTACAGATCTGAGCATTTGTGAGAAAACAGAGAAGAGATAACTTCTTGAAGATATTCAGGGATTCACATTAGTGAAGCTGGGAGTTAGAATACATCTGGAGAGGTTTAGACTCCTCATTAAATTTTTAAAAAAGTAAAAAGACAAATAAAACCCCTATTCTCCCCTTTAGATGGAGGAATATCAATAATAGAGCCATCTCATGAATTTACCCATCCCTTGGGGCCCCAGGTCTGCTGGCATAATCAGTTTGAAAGCTCAGGAATGATGAATCCAGCCTTCTATTCCAAAATGTGGGAGAATTATGGCTATAGAACATAGAATAGAAGAACAGAAGCTTTAGGAGGAGCCTTAGAGATCTTCTAGTCCAACTCCCTGCCCGAGCAGGAAACCAGAGGTAGGTTTCTCCCAGTTCATACCAGTTCTATAGAACTGGTAGTAAAATGGTGGTGAGGTCATGGAGCTGGTTCTGTCAGTATTAGTCCACGGATTGATTTTTTGGGGGGGATTTTTTTTTTGGTGGGGGTTTTGAAATTTTTTGCTGGGTTTTGCTTATGTGCAGAAGCCCAGTTTTTTACACTGCACATACACCACCATCTTTTTTTTGGGGGGGGGGGGGGTTTAAACTTTTTTGGCAATGTGGCAATGTGCATGCAGTCACATGGTGCAGGAGGAAGCAAACCGGTGGTGAGGTAAGTGTTGGTATGTCTCGGTATAGCTAGCCTATGAGACCTTTGACATACACTGAGCAGAGAATGTTAACAGAGTGTGGATGTGTGGTAAAGCCAAAGAAAAAGACACAGACTTAGTTATGCTTAATAAGTACTATTTACATATATACAAAGTAGAAACAATCCATAACAAGCACTAAGCAAATACACTCCCCCCCCAAAAGGCAAAGCAAAAGTGAATGAGCATTAAAGCATCATTAAGGGAAGGTTTACTGGCGCCCTCTTATGGCGAACCAGCCCAAAATATTTAAAGTGATAGTACAACAGACTATAATAGGTAGTTTACAATGGCAAACCCTAACAACCATGTACCTTGTACTAACAGTAAGTTAGAATGCACCCTGCTGTGAAGGGGCTGGCTCAGCGAAAGCACTCCCAGTGAAGGGGCTGTGAGAGGGTTTTCTTCGAGTGCTTCGGGAACACCTGCCCTGCCCCTCTCACAGCCCCTTCACCGGGAGCGCTTTCGTCCAGGGCTGTCAGAGAAGGGGTTGCAGGAGATGCAGAACAGACTTTCCTAAAGTGCTTGGATCGCCCGCGACGACTCTCCTGCAGCCCCTTCGCTGACAGCCCGGGACAAAAGCACTCCCAGCGAAGGGGCTGTGAGAGGGGCGGGGCAGGCGTTCTGGAAGTGCTTGGATAAAGCACTCCCAGCAAAGCGGCTGCGAGAGCGCTTTCTCCGAGCGCAGAATCGCGAGGATGGGCTGTACTCAAATGTGAAATCCCGGCGGGATGTATTATTTTACTCTGACCTTGAATTATTGTTCTTTTGTTGATACTGAAATATTTTTTCATTGTATTCAATTACTTTTTTTTATATTGTTCTCCATTAGAGGGAGAGCAATATAAAATGCAATGAAACAAGTTTATTTGAAATTAAAGATTAAAAAACAGTAATATTGATCTTTATGTCAAACCAGGATTCAGCTAATTCAATTCATTTTTCTGCTCAGTAAATATACCCTTAAAATAATATTCTATCTTCCCTTATTTTTGTATTCGTGAGTATAAAAGTGATTTCTTGGGCTGCTCATATGTATATTTGTGTGCCTGTTGTACAGGAACATGCAGCTAAACCATTCATATCATCTTTATTATAGTCATTGAATTATACCAAAGAAGAACATAAGGATACTGAAGCTTCAACACAAAATGCACGATGGCAAAAGCCAGATAAATCTTAGGAACCTAAATAACTCATCACTAATCTGATTCCTGAAGTGTCATTTGGCAATCTCTACAAGCTGGAGCACAACACTTGGCCAAGGTAAATGTAACAGCTTTAGCTGTAACTGCCAAAGGGAAGGAAATAAAAATATATATCATTTCTACCTGGTGTATTAGTCAAAAGCAGAGTGATGTGAGTGACAGAAATACTTCAATGGAATGAGTAATACAATAAAACATGAATCAGGATGTCAACTTCCCATGTTCTACAAGGGCAGGATGGATCTCCCACATGAATATTATAAAATTTACTCTGAAAATCACTTGATGGCAGGACATTAAGATGAACCAGCATATAGGTAGTCCTCGACTTATAACCATAAGAGCCAGGGTGGCACAGCGGTTAGAGTACAGCACTGCAGGCTACTTCAGCTAAATGCTAGCTGTAGTTCAGTAGTTCAAATCTCACCACCAGCTCAATGCCTTCCATCCTTCCAAGGTGGGTAAAATGGGAAGCCAGATTGTTGGAGGTGATATGCTGACTCTGTAAACTGCTTAGGGAGGGCTGCAAAAGCACTATGAAGCAGTATATAAGTCTAAACGCTATTGCTATAATTGAGCTCAACATTTCTGGGGCTAAGCAAAACAGCTGTTAAGTGAATTGGACCCCATTTTGCAAACTTTTGCCACAGTTGTTAAGTGAATCACTGCATTTGTTAAGTGAATCATGCAGTCTTAAGTGACTCCGGCTCCCCACCCCCCACCCCCCATTGGCTTTGCTTGTCGCAAGTCTGCTAGGAAGGTTGCAAATGGTGAGCACGTGACTCTGGGAGAGCGTGTTATTTATGCCAAGCACCTTATTATTAGTAGTAGTAGATTTGTCCCATTGTTACACTGTTTCTTATTACTGTTGTGAGCCGCCCCGAGTCTTCGAAGAAGGGAGGCATACAAATCTAATAAATAATAATAATAATAATAATAATAATAATAATAATAATAATAATAATAATAATAATAATAATAATAACTGTGACCATGGGGATGCTGAACCAGTTCCAAATGTGAAAACTGGCCATAAGTTACTTTTAACAGTGACATCGTAGCTTCAAACAGTCACTAAATGAATGCTTATAAGTCGAGGATATAATGTAATGGTCTACAGCAGGAGCTCCGAACTCCAGTTTGTAGTCTGCGTAGTTTCCAGTCTGCGGCATGGCAGAAACCACTCCGTGCAAACAAGCGAATCCCCATCCATGAGATGGAGGTAGTCCGTGATACAAGACCTCTTCCAATCTGTAGAAAAACCTCTCTTCGTGGAACCAGGCCTGGGGCCCAAACAGTTGGAGGCCACTAGCTTACATTATCTAAAGTAGTATGACAAGTAACATCATCGTAAAACATTATTTTGGTGTGCTTCTAACAAGGGGCGGATTGCCATTACTGTTGCTACCAGTATATGTGCGTGAAGCTTCGTTCCCTTGCATGCGCATGCGTCCCAGTATGTTTTTTGCTTCTGCTTATGCACAGGAAACAAAAACATGCTAAAATCTTGTAAGGGGATGTGCATTTTGACATTTTTTTTTGCTTCTGCGCATGCACAAAAGTAAAAAAAAAAATCACCAAAATCTCGCATGTGGGTCCCCTTGCAAGATTTTGCTTCTGCACATGTGCATGAAGCAAAAATATTCTGGGATGCATGTTCATGCATGCAATAGAACCAAAGCTGCACACACAGCACACTATGCGCTACAGGTGCACCATCCTCTACCGTACCTGTAACAACCCACTACTGCTTCTAACGATTTATCATTTGACTTGGAGTTTGCTTTAGGGATTTTTAGCAGAGAAGCAAGGAAATGATGCATATTTTTGTGTTGGTCAGACACCGTCTTTGTTGAAATTAGAACTCCACATGGCCAGGTTTTCTATGAGATGACCATCCCCAATGTTTGGAAAGGAGTCCATTCCAACCATATAGATCAAGAGTGTCAAACTGAATTTCACTGAGGGCCACATCAGGGTTGTGTTTGACCTCAGGTAGGGGACAGGGAGGTATAGCTAGGGTGGGCAAGGACAGCTCAATGTTACTCATGTCCGGGGTGCCTTTGAGGGCCCGAGCACTTTGCCAGTGAAAACAGGTTCCTGAGCTCCATTTTCGGCTGCGATAGCCTTCTGCAACCTTCTGCCAACAAAAATGTACCTCTGTTTTTTCTGCCAATGGCACTGGGGGCTAGTTGTTCACTGTTGCAGCAGAGGCGGAATAACAACATGGACACAGAGTTGGATTTAAAACTGGGTCATTTTTATTAATTAAATTAAAATTAATTTAATTCAACCTAACATGGACCCACAGAGGTCAACTGAAATACTTCTGGGGTGGAAATGACATAATATAAACTTCCAGGGCAACATAGGGTGTAGCTCAATGATGATCCAGGTGAAGGGGCCGCACCCTCACCTGGATCCCAGCCATGCCATGCATGTGGGAGGTCTCGCCGTCCAATCCCTGAAAGGGAATTGAAATGGGCAAGACCCAGAGGCAGGTTCTCCTCAATTGCTCAGGCCAATTTAAAAGCCACCATGAGCCCTTGGAGAGAGTCTGCCAATCATCGCCAAAGATGCCCAACAGAGAACACACAGTTGCTAAACACCTCCCAATTTCCGCCCCTAACCTGCCAACCCAATGACCAGAGGTAAGGCAATTAGAACTAATCGGGGAGCAAAGCACCCCCTAACCATCGGTCCTGCACCGCAGTGTGGAATAGGCGAAAAAATGGTCGCAGAAAATACCGAGACTGCCAAAAATTCCTATTCGGCCCCCTAAGGGCGACCCCTGTAGCACACTGAAAGATAGGGATGGCGGGCGGCTGTTCGCTTGCTCGTTGTCCAGGGCAAAAGGAACACCCCGAGCCTGCGAAGCCCTTTATAAAGGGCTAGTAGGCCCCACCCTGACATGGCCAGGATCTCACGAAATCTCACGAGATCCTGGCCATTCAAAATGGCGGCTGGGTCGAGGGCCGCGTTTCCCTGGCCCTGCCGCAAATCCTGGCCAGCGGTAAGTCGCCGGCTGGGCATTTCCAGAGTGCCACATGGGCCATATCTAAGCAACTCACAGGCTGGATCCGACCTACGGGCCTTGAGTTTGATACCATGCTATAGATGATGGGCTATCTTTATGTAATGATGTCATGTATTCACCAAAAACTATGACATTCTCCTACATCATTCATGCTTGAAAGAAAAAAAGTAGGTCAAAGGTTTAGCCTAAAGTGATTTCTAAAGTTATTATCTCAGTATAACTGACAGGTTCTTAAGCATCTGGAAAACTGCTTCACTCATTAAAGTGGAAGAGAAATATCAAATTAACAAAATCCACAATATACAAAGAAAACCAATATAAAATGCTATACCGTTGGCATCTTCCACCCAAAAGACTAGCTAAAATGCAGAAAAATTACAGCCCAACGTGTTGGAAATGTAAAAACACTCAAGGCACCTTCTTTCATCTATGGTGGTTATGTCCAGAGACAAGAAAATATTGGAAAAAAATAAATAATTGGTTGTGTCAAATAACAAATACAAAAATAGAATCTAAGCCAGAGTTTTGTCTATTGGGTATTATGAGAGGTACCTATTCTAAAAATGTAAAATATCTAAGCTTGCATATTACAACAGCTGCAAGGATTGTATTTGCACAGAAATGGAAAAATCCGCAAATACCTGAAGACAATGAGATCATCAAGAAAATATACGACTGTGCAGAGATGGACAGATTGACAATGGAACTTAATAATCGAAAAGAATCGGACTATTATGAAACCTGGACAAAATGGTACCAATGGACAAAAAAAAGAAACTCAAAAGAAACATCGAAATAAAATATCAAGAAATCTAAAAGTAATTAGAAGACAATGTTGATAGGAATGTATATATGATGTAGATTCATCTGTAAATATGATTATGTACTTTTAAAAAAAGAGGAAAAAATTAATAAATATATATTGAAAAAAAAATAAAGTGTAATCCTTTTATATAGAATAATCTGGGGGCCCCAAAGACCCATCAAGCGAGGAAAACTACTCTCCCAAAACAGATCCACTATCATTTTGTGATGTATATTTGAACAACATGGAGTACATTGTAATTCCGCAGAAATGGGAAATAAGAGTGGATGTGAGTAAAAAGACTTCTGCTTAAAATGTTGTAAAGCTGACTGTGCATGTGACTAAGAAAGGGTGAGGGCTCCAAAATGATTAGAAAGCCAGGCAGAGCGGCTTCTAAGAAATGTTAATAAAAATACTAATTATCACTTAATAGCCAAGTGAAAATAACATCACACCTTTTGTTCAAAGGAAGGCACGGATTTCTGGCTCCTGCTATTAGAAACTCCCCACCCCGCCCCTTAATGCTTCCATTATTAACAATTCTGTCATCCGTGAGAGACTTTTAAATGATAGATCCCAATATCCCCTTCACACTCCCACAGATTCAGTGCCTTTAGGCTGTGTAACTGAACACACTCACAGAAGTGTGCAAGTTATATTAATCTTGCTGGGGAAACGTGTATGGAAACAATATGGTTTAAGATATATGCCTTAGGCATTACAGATCTTACATTTTCCAGACATAAAGCCTTCAGTTTATGATTCAAGCATTGCTTTCTCACAACTTTGCAGGCATTTCCCGGCAAGGAAAAAAAAATCAGCAAGAAGTTGTCAGGGGAGAGATGAAAAGTAGGCAAGAGTCTTTATTAGAATTAGACACAGACTGCAAAAAACCCAGGTAATCACTAGATGGCAGAAAACCACGCTAAGAGTGTCTTGTATTTCTTTGGTCCTATCAAAGTAGATGTCTAGATCAAGGACACTCAAAGTTGGCACCTTTGAGACTTGTGGACTTCAACTGTCTGAATTCTCCAGCCAGCAAGTTTGGTCTAGACTGTCACAGCCCAATTATGGTTGGCCAAAATTTTGTGACTACAGACTCATTTGTGTAACTTAGATAGATACTTAAAAACTCAGTACAACTACTCATTCTGATTTAGTGTGTTATGTGAATCTAGATTTTGTGCCTCAGGTCAGAATCAGATCCACTTTGGTCTAAAAGATGGAATTCATCTAACCATGTTCTTAGATTGAAAGGCAGAGATGGGCTCCTACAGGTACAGTAAAGTACACAGAAATGGTAGGAAAAAAATTATTTATTTTTTCTTTTTTCCCCTTCTGGGCTCTGGGTATGTTTTTCCTATCGCAGTAAATGAGGTTGAATGTGTATAATTTTAGAAGAGCTGTGCGTGTACATACACTTTATATAATAGATAATGTATATTTTTGTGTGCCTGTGTGTAATATGTATGTACACATATAGCATATTTACATATAATTAAATAGTATAATTTGGATGTTTAGTAATAGATAGGGAAATTGTATCTCTTTGAGGCAAGGAGAGGCTAGGCACCCTAACCATAACCCAAACCCTTGACATGAGTGATGTCAAGTTGGCCACTTTTAAGCCAATCACATGACCTTTAAGCCACCCCCTGGTCACATGATTGTCAAGCCACTCCCACCAGGTCACATGGCCAGCAAGCCATGCCCACAAAATAAGCCATGGCCACAGTGTTGTAGTAATTTTTTTTGTAGCCCTTCATTGTTGAAAGGGTATAATCAGATGGCCCTTAGTCATCACATGGTACTATGAGTAGGTTATAAATATCTTGGGCTATGCTTCCTTTTTCAAAAAGCTTCTGTGGATTATTTTAACACCAGGGCTGAAACTTATCATGATCCTATCTCTAAGTGAACTATCATAAGGCAACACTTTCCATCTTTAGTGACCTCAATTTGATCACAGACTGTCATTTATTACAGTTTTCTTATACTGCTTGCTCCTGTGTTCTCACTTGGAACAGCTTGTCTGAACATGCACAGTCAATTTCACAGTTCTGCGAAATATTCTGATCACCTAAAGTGATAGACAGGCATGTCTGTTACATTAAGGCAGCAAATATACAGCCAAAGTATTTCTACCTCCCCCCCTCCCTTTTGGATGTGGTTAAATATCAGAAGGAGGAATTCCATAATTTTTAGTTGTTGTTGTTGTTGTTGTTGTTGTTGTTGTTGTTATTATTATTATTATTATTATTATTATTATTATTATTATAAAAATCAGCATTTCTCCAAGAAGTTCAAGGCAGCTAGCAATGGTTTAAGATATATGCCTAACTATTTATAGGACTGCCTCTTGCCACACACCTCCCAGAGATCAATAAGAGCACACAGAGTTCGCCTCCTACAGATCCCATCGGCTAAGCAATGCAGGTTGGCGGGACCACGGGGAAGGGCCTTCTCTGTGGCCGCACTGGCTGTATGGAACCAACTACCCCCTGATATCCGATGATCTTCCAAGTATCCATGTAAATTTGGACAACTTCTCCTCCCACTATCAGGATCAGAAATTGGGGGGGGGGAGGGAAAGCACACTACCTGCTTGTTGTGGCAAAAGGCAGGATCAGGAATTGGGACATAGCAAGGGTCATAACTATGAACCAGTTGCTAAGTATTTGAATTTTGATCACAGGAATGAATGAATGAATGAATGAATGAATGAATGAATGAATGAATGAATGAATAACTAAATTCTATCCCAAACAACTTTCTTTATCTTATTTCGATTCTGATATCTCAGGGGTTGCCACAAAGAAGAGGGAGGCAAACTATTATCAAAAGCACCTGAGAGTAGAACAAGAAGCAATGGGCGGAAACTAATCAAGGAGAGAAGCAACTTAGAACTAAGGACAAATTTCCTGACAGCTAATCAATGGAATAGCTTGCCTCCAGAAATTGTAAACACTCCAACAGTGAAAGTTTTTAAGACAATGATGGATAACCGTTTGTCTGAAGTGGGTAGGGTTTCTTACCAAAGTAGAGGGTTGGACTAAACCTCCAAGGTCCTTCTATTCTATTCTATTCTATTCTATTCTCTATTCTCTATTCTATTGCAATAGAGCTTAAATGTTAGGAGTTCTTTGAATCTGTAGTAAGGGTTTGTTTTTGTTTTATTTATATATTCTTACATATTTGTTTATAATACACATTACTTATACTATTTATTTATATTACATTATCTTTATTATGTTTTCATACCCCACAATTTGCTAGGGTTCTGGGACCTGGAGACCAGATCTTTTCAAGGAACTGAGAAAGAGATGTTATAAAAAATATTAAGGTTTTTAATTAATCCTACCTGCCAACAAATCACATTTTATTTATATTTCTAAATACATGTTTGTACACTTGCAGGGAATATTACTAGGAGCTGTTGCATCGCTTGAGTTGTTATAACCTCCTGAATCTTATATCATATGGCATCCCAGCTTCTCCTCTACATCTCTATTTCTATCCCAGTTGCCGAAGGTGTATCTTGTTTGATGTTTTTTTATATATTTTCAGGCTGCTTCAGTGATAATTGACCCTAAATGCTTCATATTCAACAGTTTATGTAGTAAATAAAACAGTAACAACAGTGAATACATTCAATTGCAATAACCTCAGGGGGAAAGATCACATGGTACTCAGGCAACAGATTCTAGTCTTTGGAAGTGTCAGGCACCACACTTGCTGAATTCAAAGCTCTGAAGAATTTATTATTGCTACCTATACACAATAATTTGGTCAACAAATGGTCAAAGCTAAATTGACACTAAAGCTCAGTGGAATTCACAGGGAGCTAGACTTGGACACAGTAAACATAGCGGTCTTTCCTCGTCTCCCACCGTAGTCACAGTGAAGCCAAGCACTACATAGGCTCCATCATATTTCCTCATCTTGGCTATTGAGAAATTTACATTTGTCTCATTGTCTCTGTTTCTGTCCTCCTTTCATTTCTTCCCTGTTAAATATTTTTCCATGGTGTCTCTTAAGGGTTTGTTATCTGTACTTCATGCCTCCTGCTTTGTGCTGTGTGCTATTGTTCAGTGCAAAAAAACCCTACTCCCTGCGGCAAAACCCCCACGTTCCCTGGGGTCATGCCCCCCCGGTATTTATTTATTTATTTATTTATTTTATTGGATTTGTATGCCGCCCCTCTCCGCAGACTCGGGGCGGCTAACAACAGTAACAGTTAAAAACCCTTATTATAAAACCAAACATACATACAGACATACCATGTATAAAATTGTAAAGGCCTAGGGGGAAAGAGTATCTCAGTTCCCCCATGCCTGGCGGCAGAGGTGGGTTTTAAGAAGCTTACGAAAGGCAAGGAGGGTGGGGGCAATTCTAATCTCTGGGGGGAGTTCGTTCCAGAGGGCCGGGGCCGCCACAGAGAAGGCTCTTCTCCTGTGTCCTGCCAAGCGACATTCTTTAGTTGACGGGACCCGGAGAAGACCCACTCTGTGGGACCTAACTGGTTGCTGGGATTTGTGCAGCAGAATGCGGTCCCTGAGATAATCTGGTCCGGTGCCAAGAAGGGCTTTATAGGTCATAACCAACACTTTGAATTGTGACCGGAAACTGATCGGCAACCAATGCAGACTGCGGAGTGTTGGTGAAACATGGGCATATTTGGGAAAGCCCATGATTGCTCTCGCAGCTGCATTCTGCACGACCTGAAGTTTCTGAACACTCTTCAAAGGTAGCCCCATGTACAGAGCATTACAGTAGTCGAGCCTCGAGGTGATAAGGGCATGAGTGACTGTGAGCAGTGACTCCCGGTCCAAATAGTAGTGCTCCATGCCCCCTGGGGGGATCTGTCCCCCTATTTGAGAAGCACTGCTCCAGGCAGTCCTTGAGAATCAGAGATCATTGAACGAAAGGAACAAAAATAACCAACATCATGAATAGGATGGTCAAGGAAAGCCTCAAGTAAAGTCAACAATAGCAATCCAGTCATGAGATAATTACGATAGGGCATCAAAGACTGGGACAAGAATGGATGCAACTGGAATACTATCTGAAATTGGATAAAGGTCCATCTGCCCATTTGCTTTTGCAGCAGAAACCATGAGTTCAGAAGAATGCAACTTCAGAATCAAAGATAGGACAATCTGAGAATTAGTAGATTTTTATGTGTTGTATGGTTTTTAAATTGTTGGGGTTTTTTAATGTAATTTTATTATTAGATTTGTTCCATTGTTATACTGTTTTTATTGTTGTTGTGAGCCGCCCCGAGTCTTTGGAGAGGGGCGGCATACAAATCTAATAAATTTAATTTAATTTAATTTAATTTAAGTTAAATTAAATTAAATTAGTTCTGAAGACCTAGTAGTGGAAATTTTGAGCCGTCCGGAGAACTGATAAATACCACCACTGACTGTCTCTGCCCCCATCTATTCTCTGCCTCCTAATTATGGAGTGTAGCCTGTCGGGCATCTCTGCCAATTCAGTAGCAACTGGCTGCAACCCACCACTGGTTTACTCTCTGCTAATCATAAGTCCTGATCAATTTTTCCCACCAGTATTTCCAAAATAACAACAAAAAAAGATTTTTGTGTTTGTGTATACATGCATTTCTTCCTCACACATTCATACAAAGATTTGTTTGCTACATTGCAATTTTCATCAGCGTTTTTCTGTTCTGCTTGTCTGCTTTTCTCCTATTCCTATTCCGAAAAATAATTAACACTTCATTCAGGATTCTTTCTGCCCTACTAATCTTTTGTATTTCTTCATCCCTGCCTTACCCATATTTATTCAGAGGTGGCTGACACCTTTTATTAATAATCCTCCTCAACAAAGGATGCTTAAGACTGCAAATTTTGCTGCTTCAGATATTTTGTATTTCTTCAGATTAAGAAAAAATATGTTGACACTATTGTTAAAAGTTCAATGAAAAGCTGAATCTAAAAAATCTCAGAGCACGTTATATCTCGCTCCGTTCTTTAAACCAAGGGAAAGGACTGAGGTTTTGGTAGGGAAAAGTTTTCATATTTTTTTCCCTTTCAGGATCCAATCAGACACTTCACTATCTTTCCTATCTAGACTAGTACCTAAAAATGACTATTTTGTGCAAAATGCTTTGAAAAGTATCTTGGAAGTAAACTGAAGAAGAAAAGTATTCATTGCATAGACTTCTATTCACATTCAAAGATAGCCAAAAGTCGTACACTTTTTTGGGGGTGGGTGGGTGGGTCATTGACAGAATACCCTACGAAACTAGACTTACAATCCTGGGTCCTGAAAGTTTAGAACTACGACGCCTTAAACATGATCTAAGTATTGCCCACAATATCATATGCTGCAATGTCCTGCCTGTCAAAGACTACTTCAGCTTCCACCACAATAACACAAGAGCACACAACAGATTCAAGCTTAACATTAACCGCTCCAAACTTGACTGTAAAAAATATGACTTTAGTAATCAGGTTGTTGAAGCGTGGAACTCATTACCGGACTCCGTAGTATCATCCCCTAACCCCCAACATTTTACCCTTAGACTATCCACGGTTGACCTCTCCAGATTCCTAAGAAGTCAGTAAGGAGCATACATTGCAACTCTAACAATAAATAAAATAAACATAAGTGCACTAGAGTGCCTTCCGTCCCCTGTCCTCTAGTCTCTCCTATATCTCGTATTTCTTCTCTACTAGATCCTCTATAACCTTCATTGTGCATTATTGTGTATTGGACAAAATAAATAAATAAAAATAAAATAAAATTGACGAGCATGAAAAATGATTGGAATGGGTCCTATACTGTAACTCTTTGACCTGTCTAAATGGGTGCTCATCTGGATTCTAATGATTGCAAATGGATGTGGACTGAAACATAGCAAACAACTTTGTACAAAAAGAGACCATTTGGGTTCAGAAGCTGCCTAATTCTAATTATAATGAAGCACTTGGACTAGCAACAACTCTTCAGTATTCTAGCATAGGGTTTTAAACTGTGTGGACTTCAACTCCCAGAATTCCCCAACCAGCAATGGAATTCTGGGAGCTAAGTTTGGCAATATTAATCTACTAACCTGAGCATACAAAACATTTGCTAGACCAATTCTTGAATACAGCTAATCTGTCTGGAACCCACTCTGCATATCAGATACCAATACAACTGAGAGAATCCAAAAATATTTCACAAGAAGAGTTCTCCACTCCTCTGCTTGCAACAGAATACCTTATTCCACCAGAATTTAAATTTTGGGCTTAGATAGTCAGAACTTTGTTGCCCTCGATCTGACCTGATCATTTACCACAATGATCTGACCTGATCATTTACCACAATGTCCTGCCTGCCAATGACTAATTCAGCTTCAACTGCAACAATACACAAGCACACAATAGATACAAATTTAATGTAAACCGTTCCAAACTCGACTGCAGAAAATATTACTTCAGCAATATGACTTCAATGCCTGGAATGCACTACCTGACTCTGTGGTTTCTTCCCCAACCCCAAAAACTTTAACCTTAGACTGTCTATCCCCTTCCTAAGAGGTCTGTAAGGGGCCTGCATAAACTCACATTGTACTTACCATCCCTGTCCTACTCTCCTATTGACTAATTTGCCTGTACCAACTTTGCTAATGTTTATGTTTATATCAATACCTACTATCTTGTAAATGCCTGACAAATAAATAAATCAATAGATAAAATAACTCCACATGTCTTAATGTTGCCAAGCTTGAGAAATACTTATCTCCATCAGTCCTATCCCTGTTCAACAGACTAAACAAAATCTGTGCATCACTGAGACTTAATAAAATGAAATGTCACAGACAGAATTACATGGTTGTCTCGGTGATCAGTGAACTCTTTTTTAAAAACAACACAGCTACAATGGGACTAAAAATGGAGACGTTCTCAAATGAGGAAAGGCCTGCGGTACACACAATTGCCTGCCAGAATGTCTTGCCTGTCAACGACTTCTTCAGCTTCAACCACAAGGGGTAAACAATCGAAACAAACTGAAGGTAAACTGCTCTAATCGCAGAAAATCTGATTTCAGCAACAGAGTGATCAGCAGCTGGAATGCACTACCCAACTCTGTTGTTACGGCCTCAAACCCTCAGAGCTTCAACCTTAAACTGTCTACTGTAGACCTCACCCCATTCCTAAGAGGTCTGTAAAGGGAGTGTGCATAACTGTACCAACGTGCCTACCATCCCTTTCTTACTCTCCTCATTTATCTGTACAGTGTTCTCTCGATTTTCGCAGGGGATGCATTCTGAGACCGCCCGTGAAAGTCAAATTTCTGTGAAGTAGAGATGCGGAAGTAAATACACCATTTTTGGCTATGAACAGTATCACAAGCCTTCCCTTAACACTTTAAACCCCTAAATTACCTTTTCCCATTCCCTTAACAACCATTTACTCACCATTATTACTGGTACTCACCATTGAATAAGACACTTAGTGATCCTGATATTTATAAACATAACTTTTTATTAACAATAATAATTTTTTTGTTATTTATTTGCAAAAAAATATTAGTTTGGCAATGATGTATGACGTCATCAGGCGGGAAAAACCGTGGTATAGAAAAAAAACCTGTGAAGTATTTTTTAATTATTATTTTTAAAAAAACCATGGTATAGGCTATTTGCAAAGTTCGAACCTGTGAAAATTGGGGGAACACTGTACTTCCTTTGTTTATGTTTTTCTTTCTACCTATACCTGCTATGTTGTACATGTTTGATGAATGAACGAGTGAGTGAGTGAGTGAGTGAGTGAATGAATTATGTTGTTTCCAGTTTGTAGGGAAGGTTCTTATTACATGAAAGACTATTTCATCTAGAACTTTATTGATTGATTGATTGATTGATTTTGTCAAATACACAATGAGGGTTTTAGTGGGTATACACATAGTATACTCTGGTTTCATTTTTAATGGGGACAATTGGAACCTTGTTTATATCTAGTTAATGGCCTTGTAGGCTTCCTCCACGTGAGTAGTTCACTTTTTGAATAATAAGAATTATATGTTGGGGGTGGGCTCAGGATTGTAGAGATGCTTAAGTGGGGCATGGCCAAAAAAAGGTTGGGAACCACTGATCTAGAAACAACTGATCCAGTCAATTCTGTTTTAGAAAAACCTGGACTTCTCAAAGCTCCCTCTGTTTGCAGGTTAGCTCTTAACAGATACCACATGGATCAATTTCTTATATTTGGCTGAAAGAAGAACCATCTGCTATTTTCTTATGAATGCAGTTAACAACACCAACACCAATGACATTACATAGAAACATAGAAGATTGATGACAGAAAAATACCTCATGGTCCATCTAGTCTGGCCTTATACGATTTCCTGTATTTTATTTTAGGATGGATATATGTTTATCCCAGGCATGTTTAAATTCAGTTACTGTGGATTTACCAACGAGGTCTGCTGGAAGTTTGTTCCAAGCATATTTCAGTAAAATAATATTTTCTCACGTTGCTTCTGATCTTTCCCCCAACTAACTTCAGATTATGTTCCCTTGTTCTTGTGTTCACTTTCCTATTAAAAACACTTCCCTCCTGAACCTTATTTGACCCTTTAACATATTTAAATTATGTCCCCTCTTTTCCTTCTGTCCTCCAGACTATACAGATTGAGTTCATTAAGTCTTTCCTGATATGTTTTATGCTTAAGACCTTCCACCATTCTTGTAACCCGTCTTTGGACCCGTTCATTTTTGTCAATATCTTTTTGTAGGTGAGGTCTCCAGAACTGAGCACAGTATCCCAAATGTGGTCTCACCAGTGCTCTATACATCGGGATCACAATCTCCCTCTTCCTACTTGTTATACCTCTAACTATGCAGCCAAACATTCTACTTGTTTTCCCTACCGCCTGATTGCATTGTTCACCCACACTACTCATAAATCCTTCTCTTCTGATGTTTTTGCTAAAACAGAACTGCCAATACAATACTCAGATTGAGGATTCCTCTTCCTCAAGTGCATTATTTTACATTTGGAAACATTAAACTGCAGTTTCCATTGCTTTGACAATTTATCTAGTAAAGCTAAATCATTACCAACTGTTCTAATATCAAAGCACTTAATTCTTTTATTATTTCTTAAACAACAACATGCAGCCATCAACAGTTCCCCACCAACCACACTTTGATCATTGGGGGGGGCACCATAGTTCACAGGTGTGCAATGATGGGGGGGCGGAATAAGAAAAAATATTTTAATTAATATACAAATTACTTTTAATGGTCACAAGATTTCTCCAATTAGGAAGGGGGAAGATCAATGATCACCCTACTTTCTGCAGATGGTAACATCTATCCACCCTTACATATTTTTCTCACATATAAATGCCACTTTACTTCTTTAATATATGCATAACAGCAATAAGCTATGACAAGATATGCATTTCAGGGCAATTAAAGGGAGCCTCAGGTGGTTGAAATGTTTTACTCTTTGAACTTCTGCCTTATAATACCACCTTATCCCCCAGAGGAATGTTATAATCACCCAGAAATCCAATGCCTATTAGTCTGCTTAACTACCTTGATCTTGTATTCACATCATTTACAATTATTAGATGATTAAAGGGTGAAGGGTTAAAGGCATTATCAGAAAGACGTTATTAGGAAGGGATGTTCTTTAGAAGGTCAAGTTCCTTCTGGGGAATGCAATTGTGTTTAACATGACAGCTGCCATAATCATGTATAATGCCACGTTTATTTATTAGTTCCTTCTGAAGTAAATAGCACAGCCCCCTGAGCATCTCAGTAAACCATACATAACTTTCACTTGAGGTCAGAAATTTTACCTTGCATTGAATCACATGCACAGATTTGGAATACAAATGTGGTGTGGTTGTGGTTGCGAGCAATAACATCCTTATTATAGTAGATATTTCAAATGACAAGGATGATATAGTCTGGTCCTTCTTAAATTTGGGGCTCTCAGGACCCCTTCCCACTTTTAAAATTGATTGAGGTCTCCAAAAGAAATTTTATTTATATGGCTTCTGCTAGTATTTACTAAATTAAAATTAAATCTAACAAATTTGTAAAATAATTATTTATTCAATCATGTAAAATATGGTTAAATTATCCATTAGATATAATAAACCATTAGATTTTATTTGTTTATTTATTGGATTTGTATGCTGCTCCTCTCCAAGGGCTAGATATATGTGTATGTATATGTGTGTGTGTGTGTGTGTGTGTGTGTGTGTGTGTGTGTGTGTATGTATGTATGCATATATGTGTATGTGTGTGTGTATATATATATACACACACACACACACATACCTTTGGATATTAACATCAATAAAAGATTTTTCATTAAAAACTTACTTTTGTAATAAATAAAATAATAATGAGAAGACTGACATTGTTTTAATTATTGGTAAACATCTGGCAAATAATTTTTATTTTCTGGACTCTTCAAGATCACACAGTAATAAACACTAACTTTATTCATATTTTCTCTACGTTATTAAAAAGCATTACTGAAGATCTTAGTTCACCAAAACCAGGCCAAACTTCCATGTGTTCATTTTATGACAGAGGAGTAAAGCACATGAATTAATGAATGAAAGAAAGAAAATAAATAAAGAAAATACAAAAGCATATGCCAGCAAATAAAAGCAGAATGTCTCAACTATCACAGCAAACAAGAGGAAAACCTCCTTCGCACCAAATCTAACAGAGCCTTCTACAACTTCGTCAACAACAAACTCAATGACTCTAGACCTAGGACCCAACAACAAAGAATACCAAGATGATCCATCCAAAGCTAACCTCTTCAACTCTTTCTTTGGCTCTGTCTTTGTTAACATGAGTAATGGCTCATCCCCCATCTTTGCAAATCGCACCTCAAACTCTCTCAACAACCTAACTCAAATCGACTTCACTGTAGACCGCGTTGAAAAAGCAACCTGTGACCTCAAACCTTTCCTATCAGTTGGACCAGACGGTCTTTGTGCATATTTTCTAAAAAAAGCTTTCTTCTGCTATAGCTGAACCTCTAAGCATTATCTTCCAAAAATCCTTCAGGACCAGCACACTCCCCAATAAAAAATAAGTATCTTATGAGTGTGTGAAATTAAGAGGGAGGATAAGGATGCAAGAGCTCTAAATGAAAATGGTGCAATCTTGTGGTGTGAAGATTTCTTAGACAATTGAAAGACCAATCTTGGCGATCCTCAAAAAAAAGTAATCTCATTTTACAATTTATTGTTGTAATTTGGGTATTCTCTCCCCCCCCCCACATCAGTTGTCCTCCTTTCTAATTATCTGTCTGTCTTATCTATCTATCATCTTTTTATCAAACATGTATTAGATAGTACATATGAGTATAAACATGATTTGAATACATTAAATGAATATGAATAAAAATAAAAGGACAGGGATGGTAGGTACGTTGGTGCCCTTATTCACACCCCTTACAGTCCTCTTAGGAATGTAGTGAGATCAACAGTAGACACTCAAAGGTTAATTTTTTTTGGGGGGGGGGTATGAAACCAAAGAGTCAGGTAGTGTATTCCAGGCACTGACTACTGTTGCTGAAGTTGCATTTTGAAGTTGTATTTTACACCTGTTCAAGATAACTCTTCCTATATGACTCACTTACCCTCAATAAGAATCTCTTCTTGTTTACAAGACCTTAACTGTTATCTTACTGGTTTTTCCAAGCTAAACCATGTAACAGTATGCTCTATTATTAAAAAGTGAAGGAATCACTTCGGGCCGTAGGTACTGGAAAGTAGCAACAAGATGTTGGAGGATAAATCCTGTTGTTTCCAAAGCTTATCTTCCAACACAGGATCATTGTGCATTTTTTAGCCTTGAAGAACGATCTGATTGCCAGTACAGTTCTGTTTTATTCATGAAACAGGTAAGATATCATCTTATTATTTGCCTCAAGTATCAACATATTCGGAATCAACCTGCAAAGTCTGTATTTGATAATCTCTCCAAAGTGCACTACTATATAATTTTCAGTTATGCAGAATTTGCTCTGTATCTTAAAAGGCTTTAAGTAGGCCACACACGAAAAATAAGCTAATAACACAAAATAGTTAGCAATTTTTTGTCATAATATTTTGCATGTCAAATAAATACTGTAAGAAAAGATTGAACATGACCTAACCTCATAATAGGAGTCTCAGAAGACTTTGATAATCAGGTTCAAAACGTGAAATAGATACTTGTTAATAAGCTTTATCTGTGCAACCAAATTCTACATGAAAGTGTAATTAGATAAATTGTTCTTTTCTCTTGTACTGAGTTTGCTTTTCTACTGACCTGTACCTCCCTTAATGTAAATCTCCTAAAACCATGTCCTTTGTCCATGTGTGTATTTAAAGAAAACTAATTCAGCAGAAAGATAAAATCTTTGTGCTGAATTAGTATGTGATTGACCCCAAATCCACAACCTGTTAAAAAATAAAATGTTATATTTCAGATATTTTTCAGGTATTGGCTTTCCTAAAAATATCATTATTATGGCACAAACTGGCCAGTTGTTATGGGCAGACTTTGTGCCATGCCAAAAAAAAATCTTAGATGGCAGTTATAAAATAAGTATATTGACAAAAATTCCATCTGCCAGTTACAAAGGGTCACACTACTTGGATTTGCACATATAGTATGCTGATACATTATGATATCCTAGGAAGAATTTGATATATATAAAGACCAATTCCAGCTAAACCATTAGCACCAGTCAATGGTATTTGAGACACTTTTTAAAATGTTCAGTCATGTTTAATGACTATAAGAGATAATTCTTCATCATCATCATCATCATCATCATCATCATCATTATCATCATCATCATCTCCAAAATCCCTGCAAAAGGCCACTTTACTGGGATCGACAGACTTGGCACACATAATTTGCCGCTACATCACGCAGTCCTAGGTACTTGGAAAGCGCCTGACTGGCGATGAGATATGAAATCTAGCATAGTGATCTTGTTTACTGTGTGGTGGTAATAATAATAATAATAATAATAATAATAATAATAATAATAATAATAATAATAAACAGATGATCCAAAGTGCAGACTCTGTAAAGAAACAGATGAAACAATCAATCACGTACTCAGCTGCTGCAAAAAGATCGCACAGACTGACTACAAGCATAGACATGATGCTGTGACACAGATGATCCACTGGAATTTGTGCCGGAACTACCGTTTACCAGTGGCAAAGAACTGGTGGGATCATAAGCCCGAAAAAGTGGTCGAAAATGAGCAAGCAAAACTACTGTGGGACTTCCAACTTCAGACTGACTGAATTCTGAAGCATAACACACTAGACATCATGATTGTGGAGAAAAAGAAAGTATGGATCATCAACATCATAATCCCAGGAGACAGCAGAATTGAGGAGAAGCAGCTAGAGAAATTAGTGAAATACGAAGATCTAAAAATTGAGCTGCAATGACTCTGGCATAAGCCAGTGAAAGTGGTCCTAGTGGTACTTGGCACGCTGGGCGCAGTGCCAAAGGATCTCAGCGGACGTTTGAAAACCATTGGAATTGACAAAATCTCCATCTGTCAATTGCAAAAGGCTGCTTTACTGGGATTGGCAAACATAATTCGCCGCTACATCACGCAGTCCTAGGTGCTTGGGCAGCGCCCGACTGGTGATGAAATACGAAATCCAGCATAGTGATCTCGTTTGCTGTGTTGTACTGTATTGACATAATAATAATAATAATCCTCATCATCATCTCACTGTGAGATGTCAATTTGTTATGGCAGCAAGATCCTCAATGAAGCTATGCTGCACTGTTATGTCAGGATTTGTCATGCCAAACAGGTTTTATTTAAGATAATCCAATCCAGAAAATCCCAATTTCCCATTCCAAA
This sequence comes from Erythrolamprus reginae, assembly GCF_031021105.1. Taxonomy (NCBI): domain Eukaryota; kingdom Metazoa; phylum Chordata; class Lepidosauria; order Squamata; family Dipsadidae; genus Erythrolamprus; species Erythrolamprus reginae. The sequence continues at coordinate 49,808,738 of NC_091951.1, forward strand.
TGGCCATAACTGAAAAATAGATTTCTATACCATCCAAATGAGTCACATCTGATGATGCAGCTTCCATGCATAAATCAATATATAGGGTACTGAGATCAATTATTTTTGTTAGACAACCAGAGCAAGAAATTGCAAAGCAATTTTAGGAAAATTATTATAAATAAAATAGTAAAAAATGTGGGCACTCATGAAAGTCAGGAAATTATGTAATGTTATTACAAGTTTTAAATTTATGAAAAGGTAAATGAAATATATATCAGGATAAGGGACAAAAAAATAATGATAATAATGTTCTTTGGGTAATGTGCACAAATGCTCGAAGCTTGAGCAACAAGCTCTGTGAGTTAATGGCCAAAATATCAAGAGATAATTTGGATCTGATTGCCATAACTGAGACATGGTTTAAAGACTTCAATTGATGGGAAATATCCATACCAGGATATACATTGTATAGGAAGGAGAGAGTAGAGAGAAGGGGAGGTGGAGTAGCCATTTATGTTAAGGAAAGTCTAAAAGCAACACTAATTCAAAATACATGTAAAGAGCTGTAGACTCTCTGGGTTTGCATGCAAACTAAAGAGGGTTCTGTCATTAGATTTGGGGTGATCTAAACGCCTCCAGGGCAATCTGGGGATTATGACAACAAGAGTCTATGGAGAGGGACGGCATACAAATCAAATCAAATCAAATTAAAAAATGAATGAATGGATGGATGGATGAATGAATGAATGAATTAATTAATTAATTGATATTAATTAATTAATTAATTAATGGTGGGTGAAATTACCCAAATGGCAGTAAAGGGAGATATTGTGATTATGGGTGATTTCAACATGCCTGATGTTAACTGGAACATCCCTAGTGCCCTTACATGCAAAAGCAAGAATATAGTAGAGGCCCTTATAGGAGCACCTCTGGCACATCTGGTTAAGTCACCAACTAGAGGGGAGAATATTCTAGATTTAGTTTTTACGAATGGGAACCGGGTTTCAGAGGTTAAGATGGGAGAAAAGACCATCTTAAAAGCCACTGGACTGTATGTAAAGCAAATAACTAAAGGTAAAAGGAAGAAGAAACCACTGGTTTAGTAATGATGTAAGGGCTATAGTCAATGAAAAAAAGTCTGCCTATAGGAGGTATAAAGAGTCTGGAAGTATAGGTGACAGAGCTGTATAAAATGAGACAGAAGGAGGCGAAACAGATAATATATGCTGCTATATAATTTTTTATTAGATTTGTATGCCACCACGAGTCTTCAGAGAGGGGCGGCATACAAATCTAATAAATTATTATAAATTATTATTATTATTAAAGCCTCAAAAGAGGAAGAAATTGCCAAATCTTTGAAGAAGGGGGATAAAACCTTTTTCAGATATATTAGTGATAGGAAGAAGAAAAACTGCAGCATCACAAAGCTTAGTACTGGAGATAATACATACATTGATGGGAATAAGGAGGTCACTGACCATTTGAATAGCTACTTCTGTTCAGTTTTCTCAGAAGGCAACTTACAATATAATACTATGGGTGGGTGTAGCATTGCTTCCAGCTGTAAGGATTCAGCTCCAGTGATCTCAGAGGCAGTTGTCTTAGAAGAACCTGAACAATTAAAGACAAATAAGGCAATGGGTCCAGATGGCATCTACCCCCAAAACAAAGGGTGTATACAAACACTTCATTTAATGAAGTTGGAATAATTGTTTTTAAAAAAAGGAAAAAGAAAGATTTGAAACTGAAAAAAAATATGCTGGTAGAAACATGAATCATTATATGTACCATATTTTTTGGTGCATAAGACACAACTTTTTTCTCCGTAAAATAGGCTGATAATTTTGGGGCCTCTTATACTCTGAGTGTAGCTTTTTTTCCCCCAGCCCTAACTAGCTGCTAACAATCTTCCCAGTTCTTACCTTGCAGGCTCTTTCATTGTTTCTCTCTGTGAAGAATGTTTTCCAAGCCCTAAGTCTTTGCAGGTTTTTTTTCATTACTCTAACTTGCTTTGAGTAAGTTTGTTTCCAGCCCAAACTAGGTGCTAACAATGTTCACAGCTCTTACAGCTTGCAAGCTCTTTCATTGTTACTTTCTGCGAAAAATGTTACTTTCTGCGAAGAATGTTTTCCAAACCCTGTCTTTGTAGGGTTTTTTTTTCATTGCTTTACTTGTTCCAGATATTTTTTCCAGCCCTAACCAGGTGCTACTAATGTACCCAAGCTCTTTCATTGTTACTCTCTGTGAATAATGTTTTCCAAGCCATAAGTCTTTGTAGAATTTTTTCCCCCATTGGTCTAACTTGCTCCAAATGTTTCTTTCCAGCCCTTACCAGGTGCTGATGTTCCCAGCTCTTACTGGCTTGGAAGCTCTTTCATTGTTACTCTCTGCAAAGAAGAATGTTTTCCAAGCCCTTAGTCTTTACAGGTTTTTTTCCATTGCTCTACTTGCTCAGACTGTTTCTTTCCAGGTGCTAATGATATTCCCAGCTCCTACTGGCTTGCAAGCTCTTTCATTGTTACTCTCTCTCAGAATAATTAAAAAAAAGCCCTTAACCAGGGGATAAAATAATGTGCTGAAGCTGACCAGACTAAGGATGCTAGCCAGATGAATTCCTGGTAAGCAGATTCTTTTCCCTATTTTCCTTCCCCAAAACTAAGGTGCGTCTAATATTCCAGTGCCTCATATATGTTTATATATATTCAAAATAATGAAAATGAACCACAACCATTGTGTGCAGTGGTTACAATGCGGTATTGCTGGTTAACTCTGCCAAATGCCAGAAGTTTGATTCTCACCAGCTCAAGGTTGACTCAGCCTTCCATTATTCTGTACATTTGCTACAGTGAGGCTGCAAATTGTTGGGGACAATATGTTGGTTCTGTAAACTGCTTAGAGAGGGCTGTAAAGCATGTTGAAGCGGTAGATAAGTCTAAGTACTATTGCTATTGCAGTTTCAGATTATTAACAATAAATCAGAGAAAACACTTTAAAATATTGTACATGAAAGAAACTATAAGACTAAGTTTATCTCATTTGAAATCTAGTCAAAAAATCATCTGAGTATAAAGAAACATTTTTCATGAACCAAACATGTTTGCCCAATCAATTATGACAAAAACACTCATAACAATTAATCAGCTCATGTACATCATCACAGAACTGAGTAATAAATTGAAAGCAAGCTGCCAAACTGAAAAACAGGTGCCAAAGTGAAAAATTAGATTGGAAAATAAATCAATTCTGTAAAGATGAGTGGGCTACATAATTTAAAGCAACAAAAACTGAAAAATAAGGAAATAAAAACAATTGCAGAAGTCACCAAAGAATTGAAACAGAGTGGTAGCAACTTTTAAGTGAAATTGAATGACAAGAAAACAGGATCAAGTAATTACAATAAAACAAGCAACTACAGACAAAGTCAATATTATTCCCTTCCCAAGATTAACTTAAAACACAGAACCAATTGAATGGCCTAAAAATAAGGAACAGATATTAGAATTCTAGAAAAAGAACATTTAGGATAGAATAAACAGAATAAAACGGCATCTCTAATTTTCAAAAACAAAAACCCCTTAACAAACAAAACCAGAACAAACGTTAAAACTCATAGTAACAACAGGAACTGTAAAACAACAAAAATAGTAGATGAATTCATGTGCAGCACACACAAAAAATGTGCTGTGTGAATTTTGGCACAACCATATGCCCAGTTTATATTCTTATATTGTAAATCATTTCAATGTTCCAGGATTAATTGGTAGCTGATGCCTTACAGACCAAACAATTTGATTATAAAGGATTTTATGACTTTTCTTGCCAAAGTTGTTAAGTGAATAATTTAACTTGTTAAGTTAGTAACATGGTTGTTAAGTGACTTCCCCATTAACTTTACATGTCAGGATGTTTCAAAAAGGAATCACATGACTCGGGGACTAGACAATTGTAAGTTGAGAACTACCCAGATCAGTAACACCTACAAACGCCTTGTACAAATTCATTATATCCCAGGGAACAAAAAGGACATTTCAAAACTACTGTTACAAAATCATTTTGATTGACAAAAACAATATGAAAAAAAAACCTTAAATACTCTTAAGTAGTGTAGGGTCTCCTGCCCAAGCAGGGGGCATCCAAGATCCCTTCCAACTTTTGTTGTTGTTGTTGTTGTTGTTGTTGTTGTTGTTGCTGCTGCTGCTGTTGCAATTTTAGCTATTGTTCAGTTAATGATAATTTCCAAAAGTCCAATTGAAAGTAATTAAAATGTGAACTTGAATTTTAATTTAATTCATTTTAATTAATTATTTTAAATAATTATATTTAAAAAATGAAAATAATTAAAATAATAATTTTTAATTATTTTAAAATTAAAAGAAAGTGTAAATTTATTTATGCTTGTGATGATACTGATTTTTATTAGAGAAACTCAAAAGGATATAGAAAAGATTGCAAAATTTTGGAATTTAATTTTATATCTTTTCTAAGATATAGAAATTACTGAAATAATCCCCCTCATTATTGGAACATTAGAAGCTATAATTGTCGAAACAGCTGTCAACATAAGATCTGTTGGATCTCACAACATTTTGAATATATATATATATATATATATATATATATATATATATATATACGTAGATTGTTCTGAGTTCGGGTTTGCCCTGTGTAATATTTTGCATGTCTATGCGACGTTTCGGTGAAATCACATTCACCATCATCAGGCTGAAGTTTCAAGCTTCGTGCTTCGTGTTACAACAGCACGAAGCTTGAAACTTCAGCCTGATGATGGTGAATGTGATTTCACCGAAACGTCGCAAAGACATGCAAAATATTACACAGGGCAAAACCCGAACTCAGAACAATCTACATACATATACCCGTGAAAATCTACGAAAACAAATATATGCAAAGGTTAAAAAAGTTAAAAAAGAAGAAAAGACTTCCTCCCTTGTCCAGCACATTAAAAAAACAGGTCACGAAATTGACTTTAAAAAAACTAAATTACTTCACAAAACAGAGAATTTATATAGAAGAATTGCTCTAGAAGCCATAGAAATTGAGAGGAGACCCCTTTGCATAAATAAAAGAGATGACATGTCCCGCCTACCAGAAATTTGGAAACCAGCCTTAAACAAAAAAAAACACTTCATAAAAATCACCATGTCAATCCTTCTAATAATTATGATTTTGGAATTTGGAAATTTGGAAACCAGCCTTAAACAAAAAACACTTCATAAAAATCACCATGTCAATCCTTCTAATAATTATGAATTTGGAATTTTGAAATTTGGAAACCAGCCTTAAACAAAAAACACTTCATAAAAATCACCATGTCAATCCTTCTAATAATTATGATTACACCAACCAATCAGATCACTGAAACATAATCACCCAATCTGTTTGCTACATTCAAACCAAATCTCCACCCCCACACTATATACTAGGAAGAAATGACAGTTGCAAACATTCCATTTTACAACAGCACGAAGCTTGGAAACTTCAGCCTGATGATGGTGAATGTGATTTCACCGAAACGTCGCCCTGTGTAATATTTTGCATGTCTATGCGAAGTTTCGGTGAAATCACATTCACCATCATCAGGCTGAAGTTCCAAGCTTCGAGTTTTTTCAAAGTCAATTTCGTGCCCTGTTTTTTTAATGTGCTGGACAAGGGAGGAAGTCTTTTCTTCTTTTTTAACTGCATTCACATGTTCTGCAAGGCGTGCACTTACTCTTCGGTTGGTTTGTCCAATGTATGTGGCTGCACATGTTTTGCAAGGGATTTCATAGATTCCTTGGTATTCCAATTGGATTTTATCTTTGGGGCTCCTTAGGATATTAGATATTTTTTGGTTGGTGCAAAATGAAGTTTTGAAGTTATGTTTGTGCAGAATTTTACTAATTTTGTCTGTGGTGCCCTTGATGTAAGGGAGGATGGTGGTACCATTGTCCTGTTCAGCCTGATGATGGTGAATGTGATTTCACCGAAACGTCGCATAAACATGCAAAATATTACACAGGGCAAAACCCGAACTCAGAACAATCTACATACATATACCCGTGAAAATTTACGAAAACAAATATATATATATATATATATATATATATATATATATATATATATATATATATATCAGCTTTACTCAGCCTGAACATATATTATGATAATATTTGGATGATAACAAATAGGCTTTAGGATAAATTTCAATTAACTTTAAAGTACTAGCATTCAGCCAGCATTCTTCAGAATAATTGCCTTGTTTCTGTTTAATATCCTTCCATTTTTTCAGTATACTGATATAGAAATCAACCTACCAACAATTTGGAATTCACCCATTACAAAAGTTTTGTAATTCTGGACAACATGCAATTCCAGTTTTATAATTTTGGAATGGTATTATACTATATGTTCAAAGTAATGGAAATAATGATTAATATTATTCCACATAGAGAAAGTTTGATGATATATTTAGAATTTGGACTAAATTATTTGCTCTCTATGTAATAGCATACTTTTCTTCTTTTCACTATTCCAGTTGTTTGATGGTTTCCCTTTGTTGTTGACGTTGCCTTTGGTTTTTCCCTTCATTTTTATTAATATTAAATTTAGAAACTTATTTATTTTTTAAAAAAATAACCAAATACTGTAGCTATAAGGGGGGGAAAAGTTCTTTTCAATACATACATAAGAAACAAGAAAAAAATAAGTTACAGTTGTGCTGACTTGTCACTTTTGTATATATTTCACACTTATGGATTGTGTTAGCTCCCTTTGGTTACAAGTGATGTATTTTTAAATTTAAAATGTAAAGGTCAATGTTTGCTTCTACACTGATATGCTTCTGGGAAAACATAGACAATTGATTGATATTTTCATCTTTGTGGCCACCCCCAAGTTTTTATTGTTTTGCTTTTCTTTGCAATGCTAACTTACAGATCTGTAAAAGTCCAACAGGACTCAAAAAATACCAGCTTGAGTGACAATTAAAAAAAATAGGTTTCTTTGTGAGTTTCATCTGTTTTATATACTTCTTTGTAAAATTATTTGAAAAAATTACAGGTAGAAAATAATCCTCCATATGTTTAAGTATGGAGAGCATTTTAAACTAAACTTAAGGAACCTTTGATACTAAAAGATAATTCATGTAATTATTCAAATGTTGCTAAATAAGTGACAGACAAGTGAAAAACCATATTGTTTGTATTTAATCTTCAACTACAAATGCAGACAACAAAAAATATTGTAAGGAACAATGATTATTTCTTCTCATAAGGTTTTGGAGAATAGGCAAAGCAAAACAAAACAAGTGAAGAAGGGTTACTCTCGAGGTTACAAACAACACTAATATGTATCTGAAGGAGAGATAGCTAGATAGATAGATAGATAGATGATAGATAGATAGATAGATAGATAGATAGATAGATAGATAGATAGATAGATAGATAGATAGATTGCAGTAGTCGATCCTCAATGTGATGAGGGCATGAGTGACTATCTATAATAGGAAGCCAAATAACTCTAGTGACATTATTTTATAACTAGGGAGGACAGCATTAGGCCCAAAGTGGCTGTCCTTGAAAAAGGGGTTTAAGTTAATGGACCTCCAGAACTCTAGACTAATAAGGCAAAAAAGCATTCTGATAGGATGGAATGACAAACCACTTCCATATTAGAGCAAAAAACTGGTGGGGGGAAGTCAGAAAGGGTATTGGTGATATTTTGGGGGGGCTACTTTTTTGAGGGGGAGAAGGACGGCTGAACACAAGATGAGTGTGGAGACCTCCTGGGGGCTATAGGAATTAAGTGTCACAGTTTTTAAAAGGGGGGGTGTCTTTTCTTCCTTGTCATCACAATTTCAGAAACACCTTGTCCTTTTTACACACCAGCAAAGTCACACAACACAGCGACATTAAATTACTTAAAGAAGAGAGCCACAGCCGGATTCTATCACTCACAGCTAAAAGAGAATGCTGTTCCAGAAGACTGAAAGCAACAGATCCAATGTTTAATTAAGGGACAGGGGAGAAAGACAGGGGAGAGCCCCACCACTCAATTTAAAGAGAAATCTGGAGATAGATAGATAGATAGATAGATAGATAGATAGATAGATAGATAGATAGATAGATAGATAGATGTTAAGTCATTGTTGCTATTATAATCTGACTTCCCCATTGACTTTGCTTGTCAGAAGGTCACAAAAAGTGATCACATGATCCCAGGACATTGCAAATGTCATAAATATTAGTCAATTGCCATAAACAGTCATGAATTTTGGTCATGTGATCATATGATTGTTGCAAATGTGTGCTACTGTAGTGCTACTGTAACTTTGAACGTCTCTAAACAAAGTGTTGTAAGTCAAGGACTATTCTGTATTTTCTCCCTTTGGACTTTCCTTCCTTCCTTCCTTCCTTCCTTCCTTCCTTCCTTCCTTCCTTCCTTCCTTCTTTCTTTCCTTCCCAGCAGATGGAAAATTGCTAAGACCAAAGGTCTGAAAGAATTATTGCAAAGAATGCCAAACTTCTGTCACTCTTGTTTCAAGGCATTCACCCAATTATCTCTCCACATCCTCCCCTTCTCATGAAATTAGAACCAGGTCAAGAGGTTACCTACTAACACAGGTCTATTCCGAAGTGCTTAAATTGATTGTTCCCATAAAATAAAAGGCAAGGCCTGTTCCATACAAATCACAAAGCATTCCAGAGGAAGATTAAGGTGGGAGTAAAGGCGATAGCTGAGCTTCATTTTACAACTGTCTTTTCCCCCCATGCTGAAAGTGCCCCATCTACTTCAAAATACACTTATTATTTGATTAATATCCAGACTGGATATCACCCCTTACCCTATCTAGAATTGTCCTCCCACTATTTTTCAAGAAAAGTGTTTTAGGTTTTTCATGCCACAACTTCAACACCCACAGACCTGTGCCATGAAAAATCATTACAATTTTCACAATATTTGCATTCCTGCTTCCACTTAGTTTTAAAAGAGAGAGATTCTTAGCATGTATCTTATTTTTCCTCCATTTCCGTTGCATTGCTTTCCATTAATTAAAATATGTGTTTTAACTATTCTGCCAGATTGATTTAGCAGAATAGAATAATTATGGTTATAAAGAGGGAAAGGGATAATGCAGGGAGAATTGTGTGATGTGTATATTAATCCATTGTAAAATGAAGGTCTCTTCACTGAAAGTTATGGATGATAATATAAAGTTATGAAAGTTATGGATGATAATATCACTAAGACATCTAGATCCGCCCTGAGTCTTCGGAGAGGGGCAGCATACAAATCTAATACATTATTATTATTATTATTATTATTATTATTATTATTATTATTATTATTATTATTATTATGTGTTGTGGTTCAGCCTGAGGCTGCTCAGGGACCGGCTGTGTCTCTGCTGGCTCCATGCCCGGAGGAGGATGACAGCGAAGAGGAGGGGGCTGAACAGTCGGACGGGGGAGAGGAAAGTCAGGAATGGGATGAAGGAGAACAGCATGAGAGCCCCCGGGGGGGGGGGGGCTCTCCCCAGCCAGTAGCTTGGAGTCATTAGGTGATGAAGCACAAGCCGTCATTGACATGCGACAGAGACGTTCAGATCAGAGAAAGGAGCAATTAAAAAAGTATTATCAGCACTGAATTAGGAACAGCTGGGCTTGGGTGTGGTCCTCCTTAGCAGGGTTTAAAAGGCAAGCAAGCCCTTGAAGCCATGTGGAGTGTTATCAGTTGGAGTTACGGTGTCCTGTTTTGTTCTCGACGTCTCTGTTCCTGGCTTGTGGCCCAGCAGTTTGGAAGACCCGTGGGAGATGTAGGTCTGCTATCTACAGCCTCGTCTTGGCAGCAAGAATCCTGTATTGCTGCATGGACTTTTGCCTTCGTGGATACATTTGAAGATACAGCGTTTTCCTGTTTGTAAGGACATTTTCTGTTACCTGTGTTTTTCTTGCATTTTATAAACTGCCTTTGCCTATTACCGGTGTGTTTGGCTTCTCTTTTTGGGTTGGTATTGGCTGCCGGAGTGACCCAGACAGAACAATTATTATTATTATTATTATTATTATTATTATTATTATTATTATTAAATAAAGCAAGTAGCACAAAGTCATCTAGCTATTTTTTATGAATAAGGATAGCTTGGTTTTTGGTGTTTCGACTTCTGGTCTAACCATTTGAGATGGGTGGGTGGGTAGATAGATGGTTTAATGAGAGTTCTAGGCAGTGATGGGCTACCAAAATTTTTACTTCCACACTGTGGGCATGGCTTATGCATTTTGTTTCAACATCTTTCAGTGCAAATTGGGTGCTGTGGGGTGGAGCTCCAAATTTTGCTACCGGAACTGCGATCCTGACCATTCCCGTAGGAGCCCATCACTGGTTCTAGGTTTTCTACTTTGCACATTATTTAGCATTTTGAAAATAGCCTCTGTGTTCTAAATTGTTCCTATATTATCAGCATAAGCCAGATTGCCAGCTTTCTAGACTTAACCTCACAATAATCTTTTGATTTCAGCCACTACTGAAATATCACCTGATAGCTAAGCATATGTTAATTTAACTCTCATCTAAAGGTAAAATTACATCCAACTGTGCAATTGCATTAGTCCAGCAGACTCCTTCATTGCACAGAAAATGGACTTACTTATTACAGAAGAGAAACATTACTTAATTCTTTCTTAATTTGTACTATCCCACTGAATCTGGGATGTAAACATAGATCCGCCCCGAGTCTTCAGGGAGGGGCGGCATACAAATCGAATAAATTATTATTATTATTATTATTATTATTATTATTATTATTATTATTATTATTATTATTATTATAATATAAAGCATATTATTAAATAAAGCATACAGCTATTTTTTATGAATAAGGAAAGTTTGGTTTTTGGTGTTTCGACTTCTGGTCTAACCAAATAATATTCTATGTTCACTGAATCTGAGATGTAAACAATTTCAGAAGGTTAGCAAAGAAACAGTAATTCCGAGGGGAATTTCCAAGTTAAAATGACTTGGAGCACTCTATGGTCTTTTCCAAGATCAAACAGTTACAGAGGATAGAATTGCAATCAAGCAGGAGATACCAGGTTAATTCTGCCCACCAAATACTCTGAAGCAGGAAATCCATATGTTTGTAAGAGAGCTTGCAATGGTATCTAATAATGGTTTTTTAATACTTCCTATCATTCATCTCATTCAAATGGAAGGGATGTCACCACCATAGAAACAAGTCGTAATGTTGCATGCTTACCTATTTATTCATTCTACTAATATACTACCATGCCGCTCCATTTACTCCAGTTTTGAGAAGTGGACAGTCATCAGGAAATATTTTTTTAAAAAAACCACACTCATAAAATTTCAAACTTATGGATTATGAAGAGAGGGAAGGCAGAACAATAATAGCATCTTTCATTTGGAAGATACCATGAGCTTTGTCAGGGTTTGAAGGTGATAATCAGCATTTCAAACACACCCAGAAACTGATTGGCAGGTGGGGCAGTTTCCAAACTTGGAATGTTACAGCGGCCACTTTAGAGGCCTCTGTAACTACCTGGATTGTTCATGTCGGAGCAGCTGAAGTTTTTGAATGGGCTTCAAGGACATTACTAGTCTTTAGTCTTTAGCTAAACGAGTGCCTTGTGATAGACAGAAAAAATACCTGCTGGTGTACTTAAAATTCCAGATGTATCCACCCGTTCAAAAACATTGTTTGGCTTGCCTGATTGTCTTTTCCTTCCGATAGTCAATGTTACTTCATTAATATCTATCTGTGAGTCACACGCTACTTCCCTTGTGGCCATAAAAGAAGCTCATAAAATCCATTTCCACAATCGCCTGTGACATTACAATACAAAGAAACACACACAAGCATCCTCAGGCTGCTCAACATCTATTTTTTTTTAAAGGACCTAAATTGCAGCAAGTTATACTATATGTCCATGTTAAGTACCAAATCAATATTACTTGGTGGTGCAAACGAAGAGAAACAGCATTATTAAATTTGAATTGCTAGGGATACTAGGAGAAGAATTATGTGGTACCATACACCAGCGATTGAGGCACTGGAAGATCTGATATGGCAGCAGATAAGATCAGCATCATTCCTTAGCTCTAATCCGTTGGAGAGATGGAAGATAAGAAATTCATGAAAAAACACAAAAAAGCTGATTTATTTTTTTTCTCATCTCCATTCCTTTTAATGGTACACTTGAGAACTTGTTTGCAACATTAGAAGAACATTATGTTCAGAGCAGAAGCTGGATTTAATATAGAATGAGTCTTTCACGAACTATACTGGGAATTGTATAGTAAAGGCCCTTTTTACACCTGAAGAACTGCCAAACCAAAGGAAATTAAAGTCTCCAGCTCACAATACATTCTGTTGAGCATATTTCATATTATGAGAATTTTTTACATTTACGACCATTCTGATGGTAACATGATCATAGAAACATAGAAACATAGAAGACTGACGGCAGAAAAAGACCTCATGATCCATCTAGTCTGCCCTTATACTATTTTCTGTATTTTATCTTAGGATGGATATATGTTTATCCCAGGCATGTTTAAATTCAGTTACTGTGGATTTACCAACCACGTCTGCTGGAAGCTTGTTCCAAGGATCTACTACTCTTTCAGTAAAATAATATTTTCTCATGTTGCTTTTGATCTTTCCCCCAACTAACTTCAGATTGTGTCAAAATTCTGATGCTTGGCAACTGGCTCATATTTCTGACCTTCATAGCACACTGGGGTCATGTGATCTCCTTTTGTGATCTTTTATTTATTTATTATATTTGGTAAACAAGTATAGAATTATAGTTTGTATTAACATAACAAAGTATTAAAGAGTGATAAAAAGGATAGTAGGACAGAAGGACAGGGACGGTAGGGACAATAGTGCGCTTATGCACACCCCTTATGACAAATGAAGTCAGATCACTTCATAATCATGTTACTAACTGGACAACTGCATGGCAGTGCAGTGGTTGGAATGTAGTACTGCTGGCTAACTCCCTGTTCACTGCCAGTAGTTCAATTCCAGCTCAAGGTTGACTCAGCCTTCCAAGGTTGGTAAAATGAAGACCCAGATTGTTGAGGGCAATATGCTTATTCTATAAAAAATAAAGGGAACACTTAAACAACACAATATAACTCCAAATAAATCAAACTTCTGTGAAATCAAACTGTCCACTTAGGAAGCAATACTGATTGACAATCAATGTCACATCTTGTCAGCACATTCAACTTTGTACAGAACAAAGTATTCAATGAGAATATTTCATTCATTCAGATCTAGGATGTGTTCTTTGAGGGTTCTCTTTATTTTTTTGAGCAGTGTATAAATCGCTAAGAGAGGGCTGTAAAGCACTGTAAGGTGCTATTTATTTATTTATTTGTTCAATTTCTAGGCCGCCCTTCTCTTGAGACTCAGGGCAGCTTACAACATTTTAATATATAACAATGGAAGAAATTGAAATTAAATAAAACAACACTATAAAACATCACTATAAAAACCCCTTAAGTTAAAACATATCACAGAAAACCCACCTCATACCATATCTTGAACAGTCAGACAATAATATGGGTTGGCACAAAATACCCAAGTTCAGCAGCCCCATGCCTGCTGGAATAGATGTGTTTTTAAGCTCTTCCGGAAGGCTGGGAGAGTGGGAATAGTATGGATCTACAGGGGGAGTTGATTCCAGAGGGTAGGGGCAACCACAGAAAAGGCCTTTCCTCTAGGGCCCGCCAGCCGGCATTGTCTATCTGACAGGACCTGGAGAAGGCCGACCTTGGTCCCTGTGGGCCCTAACCGGTCAATGGGATACATGAGGCAAGAGCCACATAGGAGGGCTACATCGTATGTAGGATACATGCTAAAACCCACATAAATAGTAGGCCTCGTGGTGGGTGTTGCATCACCAAAAACAATATGGAAAAAGGGTGGATGAGGGGATAAACAAAATCTTTTTTATTATTATTCATGTAATTGCTATTGCCATTAAAAATTATTTCCTGTGTGAGACATATTCCATAGATTGGCAAAATGATTTGTGACTTTGAGAACTAAATTAAATTGACATTAACAGTCTACCAGAGAAATGTGTCTCTGCTTGTCACGCTGTCACTCGAGTCAATTGCGGTTAACACAAATAAAACTAAACTGCCCCATTATGATTGACATGTTGCCTGCCTGAGTTTCATTCATAAATAACAGCCCTGACAATGAGTCATTCTCCTGGAATCTAAAATGTGTATATTTCATCCCAGGCTGAAGTAAAATTTATTTAGTTATTTATTTGTTTATTTATTTATTTTGTCCAATACACAATAATACAAAATGAAGGTAATAGAGGACACCTTTGAGGAAATAGAATTAGAGAAAGAATAGAAGAGAGAGTATAGGATAAAATAATCAATAAGAGAATAGAAGAAAGATATAGGGATAGAAGAAATATGGGATATAGGAGAGACAATAGGACAGGGGTCGGAGGACACTCTAGTGCACTTATGCACGTCCCTTACTGACCTCTTAGGAATCTGGAGAGGTCAACCGTGGACAGTCTAAGGGTAAAATGTTGGGGATTAGGGGATGATATTACGGAGTCCGGTAATGACAAAGACTACTTCAGCTTCAACCACAACAACACAAGAGCACACAACAGATTCAAGCTTAACATTAACCGCGCCAAACCTGACTGAAAAAAACATGACTTTAGTAATCGGGTTGATGAAGTGTGGAACTCATTAGTGGACTCCGTAGTATCATCCCCTAACCCCCAACATTTTATCCTTAGACTATCCACGGTTGACCTCTCCAGAGGTCAGTAAAGGGCGTACATAAGCGCACTAGAGTGCCTTCTGTCCCCTGTCCTATAGTCTCTCCTATATCTCATATTTCTTCTCTCCTATATCCTCTATAACCTTCATTGTGTATTATTGTGTATTGGACAAAATAAATAAATAAATAAAAATAAAATGAGTTCCATGCTTCGACAACTCTATTACTAAAGTCGTATTTTTTACAGTCAGGTTTGGAGCGGTTAATATTGAGCTTGAATCTGTTATGTGCTCTTATGTTGTTGTGGTTGAAGCAGTTAAGGCAATGTTGTGCTTAAGAGACAAAAGCACACGAATAAAGGGACATATAATGTGCATTGCTCAGATAGAATCATATTAGCTTCCAGGGATAAACAAACAAACAATTGAGGTGTTGAAGATGCAGGAACTTGATTTCTGCAGATGTTTCATGATCCAAGTAGGTAATAGGTTCAGTGTTAGAAGGGAGTGGGATTTGCTATCTGTTTATAAGTAGTGGCTTACCTTGGCAGTGGGACTTGAGACTTTTATTTTATTTATAGTTTGTGTTGGAAGCAGTGTTCCCTCTAATTTTTTTTCGGTGTGGGCGGAAAACTATAGTGTCTGAGCAGCAGTCACTTCAGGACTGGGCGGCATATATATATATATATAAACATATATATATATAAACATATATATAAACATATATATAAAATGTTTTTAGCTGATATATATATTTACATTTACAATGTAATTTACAACAACACAAAGATTGGAACTTCAGCCTGAAGATGGTGAATGTGATTTCGCCGAAACGTCGCATAGACATGCAAAACATTACACAGGGCAAAACCCGAACTCAGAACAATATATATATATATATATATATATATTGTTCTGAGTTCGGGTTTTGCCCTGTGTAATGTTTTGCATGTCTATGCGACGTTTCGGCGAAATCACATTCACCATATATATAAAATGTTTTAGCTGAAATATATATATATTTCCCTTCTATTTTATTGAAATTAATAATAAAACAAAACCAAAATCTATTACTATTAAAACTAAAACAACCAGCAAAAACAAAACTATTAATAAATCTATGCTTTAAAATCCACTTAAATAGTTGAGCTAGTTTCAAACTAGATTTTGATTTTCTTTCTCTCTTTCTTGCTCCCATTCTTTTCTATCTGTTTCTGTCTCTTTTCCTCTCTTCCTTCCTCCCTCTCTTTCCCCCTTCTCTTCTTTCTCTCTCCCTCCCCCCTCCATCCCTCTCACTCTTTCCCTCTTTCTCATCCTCCTTTCCTATTTCTCCATCCCTCCCTTTCCTTCTTTCTCTCTTCCTTCCTCTCTTTTTTCTCTCTGTCTTACTCTCTTCTTATTTTTCCTGCCCTGCAACACCACTCACTCGCACAAATATGTTTTTTGGGGCCAGAAGCATGGGGGCTTCCTGGGAAACTTTCCTTTTTCCCTGGGACCCGGAGAAGGCGGCCGTCGGATATGGGGTGAAAAGGCTCGGAGGCAAGAGCCCCGCCATCACCCCGAGCAATTTGCGTAACGAAGTAGACTGCTGAGGCACCGGGCAGTACCCATGGGAAGGTTGGGGGGAATTGCGACAGGGCGGCGGCCGAGCTTGGGCGGTGGGGGAACCGCGGTAGGCTGGCGGCTGGTTCTGGGTGGCGGCGGGCGGGCCGCGGCAAGCCGGAGAAGCTGCGGCGGCGCGGGAAGCCGCGGTAGGCTGCCGGCCGGGTCTGGGAGGCCACGGGTGGGCCGCGGCAAGCCAGGGAAGCCGCGGCGGCGCGGAAGCCGCGGTAGGCTGCCGGCCGGGTCTGGGAGGCCACGGGCGGGCCGCGGCAAGCCAGGGAAGCCGCGGCGGGGCTGCCGGCAGGGTCTGGGAGGCCACGGGCGGGCCGCGGCAAGCCAGGGAAGCCGCGGCGGCGCGGGAAGCCGCGGTAGGCTGCCGGCCGGGTCTGGGAGGCCACGGGCGGGCCGTGGCAAGCCAGGGAAGCCGCAGTAAGCTGGCAGCCGGGTCTCGGCAGCGGGCGGCGGGCCACGGCAAGCCAGGAAAGCCGCGGAGGCGCGGGAAGCTGCGGTAGGCTGCCGGCTGGGTCTGGGCGGCCGCGGGCGGGCCGCGGCAAGCCAGGGAAGCCGTGGTAAGCTGGCAGCCGGGTCTCGGCAGCGGCCAGCGGGCCGTGGCAAGCCAGGAAAGCCGCGGGAAGCCAGGAAAGCCGCGGGAAGCCAGGAAAGCCGCGGGAAGCCAGGAAAGCCGCGGGAAGGCGGGGAAGCCACGGTGGCGCGGGAAGGCGGCCGGGTCTGGGTGGCGGTGGGCGGGCTGTGGCAAGCCGGGGAAGCCGTGGTAGGCCGGCGGCCTGGCCCAGGGCCCCCGGTCATCACCCCCCACCCTTGTTCCCACCCCCACCCCATGGATGCTTAGAAGGCTTGGCAGCAGACCGCGCCGCCAGACCCAGGGACCCCCAACGGTTTTCTTACCTTACCGGGCCAGCAGCTAAACAACCATTTGGCTGCGAGGGGTGTGTGTACGCGGAGAACGTCTGGGATTTAAGGGGCGGGGAAGAAAGCGGGCCTATAATTGGCCCCTTTCTTTCCCGCCTTTACTTGAAGGAACTGTTGCTGCAAACTGTTGTTTACAGAGCAGCGGCAGTTCTTTTAATTTCAAATTCCGGCGCAGCGATCGGTCCTGTGCGCTGGAATTTGAAATTCCCGGGCTGGGGGTTAAAAACCTCTGCGCTATAGCGCGCTGCGCAGCTTAGAGGGAACTATGGTTGGAAGGGACCCTATGGGACTTCTAGTCCCACCTCCTGCTGGTGCAGGAGACCCTATATCAGTGATGGTGAAGCTATGGCACGGGTACCACAGGTGGCATGCGGAGCCATATCTGCTGGCATGCGAGCTGTTGCCTTGTTCAGCTCCAACGTGCATGTGTGTGCTGGCCGGCTGATTTTTGGCTTGCACAGAGGCTGTGGGAGGGCATTTTTGGTTTCCAGAGAGCCTCTGGGTGGGATGGGGAGGGTAAAAACACTCTCCCTTTGGAGCCTGGGTTTCTGGCCTCCAGAGGCCCTCCAGGTAGTGGGGGAAGCTGTTTTCGCCCTCCCCAAGCATTGAATTATGGGTGTAGGCACTCATGCACATGCAATAGCGCATACACATATTCTTTCGGCACCCGAGGAAGAAAAGGTTCGCCATCACTGCCCTATATCATCTCAGACTATATTATATTATATTATATTATATTATATTATATTATATTATATTATATTATATTATATTATATTATATTATATTATATTATATTATACTATACTTTATACTATACTATACTATACTATATTATAGTATATAGTATAGTATATACTATACTATACTATACTATATATAGTATATACTATACTATACTATACTATACTATATTATACTATACTATACTATAATAATATAATTATTATATTATACTATACTATACTATACTATACTATACTATACTATACTATACTATATTATATTATATTATATTATATTATATTATATTATATTATATTATATTATATTATATTATATTATACAGTGGTACCTCGACATACGAGTTTAATTCGTTCCAGACCCAAGCTCGTAAGTCGATCAACTCACATCTCGAATGAATGCCTTTAGACTTTGTTTTTCGTGCCGAGATAACTGAAAGCAAGGAGATTCTTGCGCCACCTAGTGGAAGCTCGGCTCATATCCCGAATTTGATCTCGGGTGTTGAACAGAAATTTCGCTCGTGTCGCGGTTTGTAACTTGGAATATTTGCATGTGGAGCAGCTCGTATCTAGAGGTACTACTGTATTATATTATATTATATTATATTATATTATATTATATTATATTATATTATATTATATTATATTATATTATATTATATTATATTATATTATATTATATTATATTATATTATATTATATTATATTATATTATATTATATTATATTATATTATATTATATTATATTATATTATATTATATTATATTATATTATATTATATTATATTATTATTATAGCAACATCAATGCAATAAGAGAATTCCTCCCAGGCGCATATCAGTATATCACAATCCATGGAGTTGATCACTATTGTCATGTTGTTATTCAATGTTTAAGGTCATCGAGATTAGAGAATAGCGGTGGAACATAAGCACAATCTTTTACATATTCCCGTAAGAAAAAGACACATGGCTAGATGCCTTCAAAAAGCATGTTGCACCTTGACAACCAAATTTGATTTCGTGAACTTGAGAAGGCAGAATGCCTTTTCCTGAGGACTCGTCGTTCTGAGGTGAAACAAACAACTCAATGTTGCCAGAAGAACAACAGCTCGACTACATCTCCCCTTTGGCAGCCATTCAAAACTTAGCTAACTCCTCTTTCTAATGGTCATTGACTCATTACATGACAATGCTTGAGAACTGAAGCAATGTGTCATGAAATTGATTAATTCTTTTTGAATAGCCCTGTACAGTGGTACCTCTACTTACGAACTTTTCTAGATAAGAACCGGGTGTTCAAGATTTTTTTGCCTCTTCTCAGGAACCATTTTCCACTTACAAACCCGAGCCTCTGAAACTGTAACTGGAAATGGCAGGGGGAAGCCTCCGTGGGGCCTCTCTAGGAATCTCCTTGGAAGAAACAGGGTCAGAAAAGGCGGGGAGAAGCCTCCATGGGGCCTCCATGGCCTCTGTGGGGCTTCTCTAGGAATCTCATGGGAGGAAACAGGGCCTCCACCCTCCCTGTGGTTTACCCAATCACACACATTATTTGCTTTTACATTGATTCCTATGGGAAAAATTGCTTCTTCTTACAACCTTTCTACTTAAGAACCTGGTCACAGAAAGAATTAAGTTCGTAAGTAGAGGTACAACTGTATTTGGAAGCCAGTCCCACTTAAATTGGTGCTTATTAGACTTCTACTATGAATATAAATTGTCAATTTTGCCATTGTTGCATGTTTCCCAGTTTTTGCCTCCCAACCATTAGCAACATTGAGACAGCATTGATTTTGCAGCTGTCAATATGGTTCCTGGTAAATTGTATTTTTTTTAATTTTCTGAAATTATACCTAATTCCTATACTTATAAAATTTTACTTATAATTTTCTGAATTTTGTGATGTATACAACAGTATACATCCAGTACTTTTGGGGATTTTTTAAAAAATAACCAGCATTTATAATAAAAGGAAGATAGATTTGTCTATCTTGGTTATTATTGATGGTGTTATATTTATTATTTATTTATTTATCAAATGTTATGCTTGCACATCTCAAAAGCAGTGACTCTGGCAGCATATAACATTGAAAAAAACACACCCATACATAGATTTATTAAACCATGATTTAAAAAGATAAAAAAGCAGAACACATAGGAATGGATGAATGTGACACACCATCTATAAAACATGTTATACCCATATTCCCTTAAATTATAGCATGGTGTAAAATATTTATTTTTTTTCATAGTTATTCCAAATAAGAATAATTTATTACACAGAAGATCTATTTGTCAACCATACTGTTGACTTTTGTAATCAAGTGACCTGTCAATGAGTCCTATTATCTAGTCTGTGGATTTATTAAACTATATAATTTGATTTTGTATGTTTGGAAAAGTATATGTATTATCTTCCGTTTGTATAGCTGCTAAAGTAATATACATTATTTAATGTTCTATCGATAGGTGGTATAGTATACCTGTGATTATTTCTTGGATATTTTGCATCTACTTTGTCCTAAAAGATTCAGTTTGTTCTATCTCTACACAATATTTTAGTAACAAGTCATATATTTGGCACTCCTAATAGGTGATTATGATTTTGTGTAAGTATTTCAAATTGTTCCAACTTGCTCCTGACTTTTTTTGATGTACCCCCACCTGTGATAATGAGGTATCTTTTGTTTATATTTCTGAAATGGCTTCCCAGTATTTGAATTCATCTCAGAAATATACAGGTTGTGCCAAAAGTCATATCCCATAGGGCAATTACAATATGTTTTATTAATGTTATTAATTCATTTTTAGAGAGAAAATGTTACTGTGCTTAAGACTGTTGAAAGGTCATGAACCAGTGAGGAAGTGTTTAGAAGAAAATGGCAACTAATTTCAACCTTTAATATAATTTATGTAATAAATTAAGCATAAGGCTTGACTTTTGATTCTGCCAATATAATATACATATATAATATTTATTGAAAGAAATGTACAAAAACTTACTAGTAAATGCTGCCCCGACTGAGGTGTGCAGATCTCTACGGAGAATAATTTACTTTAAAATAATTTTAAAGATAATCAATAAAATACCACAAATATCCAATTAAAGCCTAATAATTAGTAATCACAACAGCAACTCACTTGTTTTGTTATAGCTACAGTCTACTAATATCTAGTAAAAAGTCACCACCTTTTAAATTTCATTTTTTTAAATGCATTTTATTTTAATTCTTGCATTCTATTATCCTGATTAAGGATAGACATTAACTATTCTGAGTTTGTTTTTAATTGAAGATTGTTTTCTGGGTTTTTAAATAGTTCTGAACTCCTTTCAGGACAAACAATGGAATTTTGATTAGAAACATAGAAACATAGAAGTCTGACGGCAGAAAAAGACCTCATGGTCCATCTAGTCTGCCCTTATACTATTTCCTGTATTTTATCTTAGGATGGATATATGTTTATCCCAGGCATGTTTAAATTCAGTTACTGTGGATTTATCTACCATGTCTGCTGGAAGCTTGTTCCAAGGATCTACTACTCTTTCAGAAAAATAATATTTTCTTAGGTTGCTTTTGATCTTTCCCCCAACTAACTTCAGATTGTGTCCCCTTGTTCTTGTGTTCACTTTCCTATTAAAAACACTTCTCTCCTGGACCTTATTTAACCTTTTAATATATTTAAATGTTTCGATCATGTCCCCCCTTTTCCTTCTGTCCTCCAGACTATACAGATTGAGTTCATTAAGTCTTTCCTGATACGTTTTATGCTTAAGACCTTCCACCATTCTTGTAGCCCGTCTTTGTGTCAATTGAAGGACCCTGGAGAATTAGCTCCAAAAAACAGAAGAATAATCCAGTACATCTTGTGACAACCGCAAGAATGAGAGTTTAATTCTGTCTACTTGGTGAAGGAAGTTAGCACCCACCCCTCTCCTAGAAAAATGAAATATCGTAGGAAATATTGAAAAGGGAGAGTACGAGTGATGGAATTCACCCTTAGGACACAATAGGATTAGCCCTGTACCACATGGCACCTGGAAAATTGCCAGCACACAAACAAGCTTGGGAGACAGCCTAAAAGGTTAGCTAAGACTACCACCCCTAGGGAGGTCTGACCACCAATCAGAGTGCATTATTTATACAGGAACATGAAACTCTGAGGTGGGGCCCAAGAGGACATAAAACCAAGGGGCTCTCAGCCCCTTCCCATCTGGAAGCATGCGGTCCAGGAGCTGTTCAGGAGCTCATGCCGTGTGGTCCTGTCCACCATTAAATCTTCTTTCCAAGCAACCTCCGTGAATCCAGTGTCTTCTTCCCCACTTGGAACTGAACCCAGAAGGACAATTCTTCCTACATTGGGCACACAAAGGATTTCTCCAATTGTCAAGAGATACGGAGCCCCTGTTTATAGATGGCGTTAAGAACGTTGGATAGAAACTGTCCCTCGCCAAAGCTGAAACCAAGGCCTGGCTTACAAGAACACTGCTCTGTCTCCAAAGCTCTAACAGGTGAAGTGGCCCTGAGCGATACTTCAATTTGCAAGAGAAAGGAGGATGCAGCCGCCTGCCTAATCACTCAGTCATCACACCTCATTATGCAAATAAAGCAATCTGTATTCAAATCAAAAAATTGCACTTTGAGCTACACAGATTTCCGGGATCATTCTGTTCTATAAAGCATGATAAGATGGAAGGGAAATAAAATAGGGAAAATTATCCACACAAATGCAGCGATAAAAAGGGAAAGTGATAGCCACTGGTGGGGAGTAACCTCTGCAATTATAAAAACTTAAAAGTCTACAAACATGCAATGCAGGCATCTCAAAAATTTGGGGCAGGCTGAGCTACAGTTGCTTCATAGACTGTTGTGACACATAAGTGGTGTTTACATATTGCTTCTGGTATATACATTCTCTCAGTAATGGGCAGACAAAATTTTTACTGCCACACTGTGGGTGTGGCTTATTTTGTGGGTGTGGCTTAATTGCCATGTGACTGGGTAGGAGTGGCTTGCCGGCCATGTTATCAGGTGGGAGTGGCTTGAACAATCATCATTGTTCAAGTGAACTGTTAATTCCTCGACTTACAACCTTACTACCGGTAGTGTCGCTCACTGGGATGACAATTTGCTTCATGTTTCCCGTGCTCTCCTTTCTGGGTGCCCCCCCCGCCTCAGACTAAGTAGCTAAGTGAACAGGTGCTGCCAGAAGCATAAATGCTGCCAGAGCCACTTCCACCAATGCCCCCATGCCTTCTGCTTGCATCTCAGGCAGGAGGTAGCCGCGTGAGACTGGAGGGGAGCTAAGCAGGAGAAAGGGAAGCTTGTCTGATGCCAGGAAGGAGGAAAGAGGAAAAAAGCAAGGAACGCAGACGCAGCAGCAATGGCAGGGAAAACAAGGAGAGCTGAGCCGAGACCAGTAATCCAGGAAGTGACAGCTGTCAATCAGATGGAGCTGCACACTCATCTTCATTTCCACTGGTGGAACTGCCTTCCACCCCGTCCTGCCTGCTGCCCAGCCCTGCATTCTCTCCCTCCCTCCCTCCCTCTTCCTCTCTCCTCTCTCTCTTCTTCTCTCCTTCCCTTTCTCCCTCTCTCCATCTTCCCCCTCTCTGATTGAGAAAGAGAGGAAATTCATGAAAAATAATAATGTAAATCAGGCGGGGGGTTGTCACTATTGGTGCTACCAATGCGCTGTGTGTGCAGTTCCGTGGCTCCGGTGGGGTGCGCATATCCGAGTGAGATTTTGCCTCTGTGGATGCGCAAGAAGCAAAATCTCACTAAGGGACGCACACATAAGATTTCAGTGATTTTTTGCTTCTGCACATGCACAGAAGAAAAAAATTTGCCAAAATCTCACGTACGCGCACATGTTCCCTCACAAGCTTTTGCTTCCTGTGCATGTGTAGAAGCCAAATCTCGCTTGGGCACATGTGCACATGCAGCTCATTTTTGCTATCAGTACGATGACGTTGACTGTACCAGTAGGAATCCACTACTGATGTAAATGTACCTAATTTCACACTGTTTGACTAACAGATGAACCTAAGCCAGTCAACTTCTGAAATTCAAGAGTGTTAATAATATCAATGTCCATGTGCTTATGTTTTGAAATAAACTCTCCTTCCAACAAATTAAGAGGAGAAAATGTACAAATGTCAAAGGTTAAAGACATTTAAAAATGAATGAATCCCTTAGCACTGTTGCACCACTGTATAAGTAGCCCTCCTTTAACAACTGGTCATGTAGCCACCATTTAAAGTGACAACAAAGCCACAAATAATCCATTTTTTAAAAATTCTGATGGCTTTCCTAGTCATGTGATCACAGTTTGGACCTAAGGCAACCAGCTCACATTTATAATATTTGCAGTCATGTGATTGTGATCATTTTCAGTGCTTTTTGCTGCTGTCTTGACTTTACTTCCAGTTTCCAGCAAAAAACACCCACTGGGTAAAACAAACTTGTTTAATGACCACAATGCTTGCTTAATGACCACTGCAAGAAAGACTATAAAATTTGGTATGCTTATGTAGTTTAATAACTGCCAGGATTTATGACCATATTCTGGGTTCAATTTCGGATATAAATTGAAAACTACCTGAAGGCTGGTAGTTATTACTTCTAATATATTACTTCTGAAATATGATTGTGATTAAGGTTTCCTCAAAGCAGAAAAATAGCATGAACTGCTGCTACATTTTTAGTCACCGGACTAAATAAAAGTTCTAGTATTTGGATTAAAGGCAGGAATTCTTGTATGAAGTATTTGATCCACCCATGCAAAAAATAAATAAATAAACTAAAAATAGTTAATAGTAATAAAGAACTATTATAACATCAATAGGCACCTGGATATATGAGAGCATATTTTGGGTGACATTCTGAAATAGATTAATTTGAGTCATATGCGCATAGGCTGTTTTTTTCTTTTTGTTTGTTTGTTTCTGTGGCTTGCCCAAAACTTTTCTTTTGTGTGCTAGTTTGCAAAAAGAAAAAAAGAAAAGAAGAGCAAAAAGAAAGCATAAGTATATGAGAGATCCTGAGGTGACAGCATTTAGATGCCAAAGGATAAGAGTCATGAGCAAATGCAATTAACATCTCACCAATTATTATAAACACCATATAATTTAACCAACTACTGAGATGACTTTTCACACATTCTGTTTACTGCAAAGAACAGAGAACTGTGGCAATACATAAATGCATGAATAAAACATTCTCATGAGCAAGTTGAATTGAACAGGCAGAACATTTAGCAAGATTGGATTCTAGCTGGCACAAAGAAGTGAAACTTTATTTGACAAAATTGATGGGCACATGTCTGGCATCAGGACTCAAAACGGGGACAGTGTGCTATCAAACCATTTCACCCTCCAACAAAGCCAGGAGAAAAGCAATGGAGGCAAAATGGAGTCTGGAGGCTGATTGGAAAGAGTGTCTATTTATTGATGAACAGAAGCACATGGAGTTGAGAGTGGGAGGCTTTTATACCTTCTCTTGGGCTTTGAACTTGAGCTTCCTGTTCCTGTGCAAGAACATGTATTCTATTGGCAGTTGTCAGATTCCTATGGGGTCATGTTTGTCTGAGCTCCCAGGTTTGGTTGAAGCTTGGAAGAGTGATGATGTAATGAATATGTTTGTGTTCCAAAGGGGTGATGGGCGATTCCTACTGTGTCTTAATGGCTTTGCCCTGATTTGGAGCCTGAGTGAGGGCTAATTCCATCACCCTGAGGCCGAAGGTCTCTTGTTTTGTAGATAGGATGCCCCAGCCTTTCTTAAGGGGCATCAAATATCTGCTGGAGGCAAGGGGCTACATTCTGTCTTCGAAAACATGTTTTTCCTTTAGGGAAATATAATATTCTGCCTTTAAAAAAAAAATCTCAAAATATTTCATTCTTCTGGAGTGGTGACATCGCTTCCCTGATTGTAAATGGAGGACTATTATTTTATTTATTTATCTGGTTGGATTTCTATGCTACCTTTCTCCACATAGCCTCATGTAGAGGGCATTGCAGTAGTCAATCCTCAATGTGAGAAGGGCATGAGTGACTATCTATAATAGGAAGCCAAATAATTCTAGTAACATTATTTTATAACTAGGGAGGACAGCATTAGGCCCAAAGTGGCTGTCCTTGAAAAAGGAGTTTAAGTTAATGGACCTCCAGAACTCTAGACTAAGATTAATATGGCAAAAAAGCATTCTGATAGGATGGAATGACAAACCACTTCCATATTAGAGCAAAAAACGGTGGGGGAAGTCAGAAAGGGTATTGGTGAACTTTTTGGGGGGCCTACTTTTTTTGAGGGGGAGAAAGACGGTTGAACACAAGATGAGTGTGGAGACCTCCTGGAGGCTATAGGAATTAAGTGTCACATTTTTTAAAAGGGGGGGTGTCTTTTCCTCCTTGTCATCACAATTTCAGAAACACCTTGTCCTTTTTTCACACCAGCAAAGTCACACAACACAGCGACATTAAATTGCTTAAAGAAGAGAGCCACAGCCAGATTCTATCACTCACAGCTAAAAGAGAATGCTGTTCCGGAAGACTGAAAGCAACAGATCCAATGTTTAATTAAGGGACAGGGGAGAAAGACAGGGGAGAGCCCCACCACTCAATTTAAAGAGAAATCTGGAGATAGATAGATGATGATAGATAGGTAGGTAGGTAGGTAGGTAGATAGACAGACCGACCAACAGACAGACCGACAGACCGATAGACCGACAGACCGACAGATAGATATAGTCAAGAGAGAGAAAGAGAAAGAGAGAATGTGTCTGTGTGAAGACAGAAGGGAGATACTACCATCACACCTCCAGCCAACGAATCATTAAAAAATGACACTGTGGTTTGTGGCTTGTCTAGATTGTAGAAGAACAATCCTGCTCAGTGGCATTCACTCCTCTCCAATTATGTTAGCTGAGAAAGGAAAGGAGAAATCGGGGCCCTTTTGGAAAAGTCCTGCCTTGTCAGACGTTTCCTTTGTTCTACCAAGAAGAAGTGCAAATTTTTAATGTACAATTCTGTGTGAATGTTATTATCTTGGAAAAGTGGGGTGGGGTGGGGAGATCCAAGGGTTGCTTTGCAAAAGCTCAGCTTTAGGCCTTCCTACAATATTGGGTTATATTTGACTGCAGGAGACTATATAATGTACGTCAAAGGGAACAACTAAAGCTCTTCTGCTGTAATTGTCCTGTACATTTTCCCAGAATAAAGAAACCAAAAGCTTCTAGGCCCGTGGATAAGCACGAGGCTGAAGCAACTTTTTCTCAGCAATGTATTCCGGGAAAATGTTTTAATTCAAATGAAATCAAATCAAAACTTTGTGACAACCAAAGACCAGTTTGGTGTTTTAATTGATGCTACATTTAAAAAAGCACAGGTAGTTTGTACTTATGACTGTAATGGAACCTGTGTGACTATTCATAATGGAATATGACTCATAATGGCCCCATAAACCTGCAACTCTCAGTTAGCATACATTTGAATTTTAATCATGCTGATTGTGGTTGTAACTGTAAAAAGCTTATGAAAGTTGGTTGTGAGTCACTTTTTTCAGCGTGGCTGTAACTTTGAACAGTCACTAAATAAACTCTCATTAGTTGAAGATCACCTGTATGCCGTTTTGATACTTTATTTTATAATGTAAAGGTTATTGTAATGTTTTAATATTAGATGGAGAAAAGCTATATTTTAAGTGATTTTTGAATCTATATTATATATTATATGTTTCTACAGTCCTTTTGTGAAAGAAAGGGATATAAAATCATCCTTTGAATGATTACAAAGTAAAAAGAAAAAAAAAACAATTGTATATGTTTAATAATAAGAGTTTGATTTTGTTTTGGAAACTATGTATTGTTTTTTTACTTTATGTTGGAGAAAAAAATAAAAAAATATGACACAAACTTTATTTTATACTTCTTAATGTTTTAGATTTATCACCCATATAACTGAACATAGTAATAGATGTGTGAAAGTTATAGGCTGTGATTTATTCTGCTAGTCGTTAGTACAGTGATACCTTGTCTTACGAATTTAATTGGTTCTTGGACGAGGTTTGTAAGGTAAAAAGTTTGTAAGACGAAACAATGTTTCCCACAGGAATCAATGGAAAAGCGATGAATGCGTGCAAGCCCAAAACTCACCCCTTTTGCAAGCCAAAGTGCCTGTTTTTGTGCTGCTGGGATTCCCCTGAGGCTCCCCTCCATAGGAAACCCCACCTCTGGACTTCCGTGTTCTTGTGATGCTGCAATTTTGCTGAGGCTCCCCTCGGTATGAAACTCCACCTCTGGACTTCTGTTGCCAGCGAAGCACCCGGTTTTGTGCTGCTGGGATTCCCCTGCAGCGTCGCAAAAACACGGAAGTCCGGAGGTGGTGTTTCCCATGGAGAGGAGCCTCAGGGGAATCCCAGCAGCGCAAAAACGGGTGCTTCGCTGGAAACAGAAGTTCAGAGGCGGGGCATCCTAGTGGCGGCAGCTTGGATTTGTAAGGTGAAAATAGTTTGGAAGAAGAGGCAAAAAAATCTTAAACCCTGGGTTTGTATCTCGAAATGTTTGTATGACGAGGGGTTTGTAAGACGAGGTATCACTGTATATTATTGTATTTATTTGCTTTATTCAGTTTTGGGGATTTTTAAACTTTTTTGGGGGGGGTCATTCACAGAATAAATAATATTGATTAAATGATGGGGTGGGGCCAAATGAAAGATAGGAAGTGACAACAGAAAGTTATTGAGATATTATCCTAAAATAGGAGAAAGGACTAAGACAGTGATGGTGAACTTTTTTGTCACTCACACAGAAATGTCATGCGCGAGTGCATGCATACACTCATTGTGGCCATGCTCCAAAAAAGCTAATCTTCCAGGTTATAATGTGCATGCACGTCCAATTATCAGCTGGCCGGCGCATATGCACAGGCTGGTTTCTAGAACTTATGTGCATGCAAAAGGATTGTGTCCAGAAAAGCTGAACTTCTGGTTTCTAGCATGCATGCACTGACAACAATCAGCTGGCTGGCGCACATGCGGAGGCCAGTTTTTGGTGCCACCAATGTGTGCGAAGGGATTGCACTTCGTAAAGCCATATTTCTGGGTTCTAGCGTGACTTTGCAACTGATGATTAGCTGGATGGCGCGCATGCACAGGCTGATTTTTGGCACTACCACAGGCATGAAGGGATCACGCTCTGAAAAAGCCAAAGTTCCAGTTCTAGTGTGCACCAGACAAACAACTGGCTGGCACACATGTGCACACTGGTTTTTGGCATCGCCTCAAGCATGAAGGACAGCTGATCGTCACATGTGCATGCACAGCAGAAACCTAGAAGACAAACAGGCAAAGCTCTGTATACCGGGTGCCATGGCTTCCCATGCCACAGTATAGGTTCACCATCCCAGGACTTGGATATGAAGTGGACTATTAGGAGTGAAAGACTGAAACTTCTGACTTTGCATTCCTATGGGCCAGACATGCTGCTACTAATTCCTCTCCAATTAATTGTATGCGTGTATGTCTGATATCATATAAAGAGGACACTGAGTTATACTGGGTCCCAATTCATCTGACTTATGAGCCACTAGGAGGATAAAGCTTATGTACTCCTTTATTGTATTATCAGGTAATTGCTTTGCAATGTTTATGTCCTGCATTTTACTATCAGGCTTTCAAAGTAATTTACATATATCAAAACCAAGAAAGCTGTTAATGCATTTATGAGCACAGTTTCAATTTAAAAAAATGATGTGTCAAGAAAAAGAAAAATGTAATTCTCCCTACATTGCATCAGAAATATTTTGACTTGACATCAAAAAGGTATTAAAGTTGCTTGGAATATATATGTGTGTGTGTGTGTGTGTGTGTGTGTGTGTACAGTATATATACCCAACTACCCAGGATATCACGCCTAATCAACAACCATTAACTAATCAGCATACTTCAGCTACATCAACGACCCCAGATGTTACCCCACTGACTCACCAGGAAGTTTCTACACAGCAGGCAATTGCTGAGCCATCAAACCACACCCAGCCACCAGTATTTATAGAAGGAAGGCAGCTTAGGTCTCGCAGTGTTCGCCTTAGAACAAGGACAGAAACACCAGCCTGAAGATGATGAGTGGGACCTCATCGAAACGTCGCCAGAAATTTTCAAATCCTACACGGGAAGAAAATATATATATATATTTTCGTAGATTTTCACGGGTATATGTATGTAGATTGTTCTGAGTTCAGGTTTTGCCCCGTGTAATATTTTGAGTGTCTATGCGACGTTTCGGTGAAATCACATTCACCATCATCACGAAGCTTGAAACTTCAGCCTGATGATGGTGAATGTGATTTCACCGAAACGTCGCATAGACACTCAAAATATTACATGAGGCAAAACCCGAACTCAGAACAATCTATCTATCTATATATATATACATACATACATTTTCGGTGAAATCACATTCACCATCATCAGGCCTGATGATGGTGAATGTGATTTCACCGAAACGTCGCATAAACATGCAAAATATTACACAGGGCAAAACCCGAACTCAGAACAATCTACATACATATACCCGTGAAAATTTACGAAAACAAATATATATATATATATATATGTATGTATGTATGTATGTATATGTATATGTATATGTATATGTATATATATTCCAAGCAACTTTAGTACCTTTTTGATATATGTATGTATGTATCACATGTTTTTGCTAAAAAATTTTAAAACTTAAGGGAGACTAGGATAGCGCTACCTACCTACCTACCTACCTACCTATCTATCTATCTGTATATATATGTGTGTGTGTGTATTGAATAGCTTGTTCTGATATTGTGTGTGTGTGTGTGTGTGGTCCCTATACATCCATCACATCTCTGACACTAGAGACTCACAGAAGTAGACCTCAAAAGAGCATTTAAAAGGGCAGAAAGTTCAAATAACTCCCATTAGGAAAATCTACAGCATTAATAATACAAAAGCTACATAATCTCAAGGTAGCAATTAATATAAAACATATTAATATATTCAGAATACTAAAATTGTGTTGATTAATGACTCCAGGCAATTCTGAGCTAAAGAGAAACATTTAAGGTACAAACTCTTCTGATTTTAATTATATCCTGATTATTAATTTTTTTCAAGATAGCAGTCTGCTATAGAGTGTAAAGAAGATGCCCTTGGTATAAAATATGCAAGAGTCTTTACCTAGGTCAGGGGTAGGAAAAGTTGGCTCTTCTATGACTTGTGGACTTCAATGCCCAGATTTACTGAGCCAATCATGCTAACTCAGGAATTCTGGGAGTTGAAGTTCATATGTCATAGAAGAGCCAACTTTACCTACCCCTGACCTAGGCCAATGTTTCTAAACCTCATGTGGATTTTAGCTCCCAGAATTCCCCACCCACAATGCTGGCTAGGGGATTTGGGGAACTGAAATCCACGAGACTTTAAATTGCCAAGGTTGAGAAACATTGGCTTAGGCAAAAAGGGGCCGAAGCACTTTTTAATTCCAGAACAATACAGGTAGTCTTCGACTTATGACCACAATTTTTTTCCACTAAGTGAGACAGTTGTTAAATGAATTTTGCCCCATTTTATGACCATTCTTACCACAGTTGTTAAGTGAATCACTGCAGTTCTTCAGTTAATAACAGGGCTGTTAAGCGAATTTGGCTTCCCTGTTGATTTTGCCTGTCAGAGAGTGACAAAAAGGGAATCACATGATTCCAGGATGCTTCAATCGTCATAAATATGAGTCAGTGCTGGTTCAACGGCCTTGAAATGAAGATGAGCACTACCCACTAAAGTTAGCAATGACTAGTAAAATGAAATCTGCAGAGACTTCTTACCTTACCTTAACCTTAACTAAATCTTTCACGACTGAAAGCATTTCTCCCCTATTTTCTGTCAGATTAGATTAGATTAGATTAGAAACATAGAAACATAGAAGACTGACGGCAGAAAAAGACCTCATGGTCCATCTAGTCTGCCCTTATACTATTTTCTGTATTTTATCTTAGGATGGATATATGTTTATCCCAGGCATGTTTAAATTCAGTTACTGTGGATTTACCAACCACGTCTGCTGGAAGTTTGTTCCAAGGATCTACTACTCTTTCAGTGAAATAATATTTCCTCACGTTGCTTTTGATCTTTCCCCCAACATTTATTGGGTTTATATGCTGCCCCTCTCCACAGACTCGGGGCGGCTCACAACAATGGCAAAAACAGTACATAGTAACAAATTTAATATTTGGCAATCTAAATTACAGTTTTAGGTTTTTAAAAAAATCATAAAAGCAACCCCAATATATATAAAAAACAAGCACACAATCAATCATACACCAAAACAACATGGGCAAGGGGGAGATGTTTCAATTCTCCCATGCCTGACGGCAGAGGTGGGTTTTAAGGAGTTTACGAACGGCAAGGAGGGTGGGGGCAATCCTAATCTCTGGGGGGAGCTGGTTCCAGAGGGTCGGAGCCACCACAGAGAAGGCTCTTCCCCTAGGTCGACGGGACCCGGAGAAGGCCAACTCTGTGGGACCTAACCGGTCGCTGGGATTCGTGCGGGAGAAGACGGTCCCGGAGATATTCTGGTCCAGTACCATGAAGGGCTTTATAGGTCATAACCAACAGTTTGAATTGTGACCGGAAACTGATTGCAACCAATGCAGACTGCAGAGTGTTGAAGTAATATGGGCATACTTAGAGAAGCCCATGATTGTTCTCGCAGCTGCATTCTGCACAATCTGGAGTTTCCGAACACTTTTCAAAGGTAGCCCCATGTGAAGAGCATTGCAGTAGTCGAGCCTCGAGGTGATGAGGGCATGAGTGACTGTGAGCAATGACTCCAGGTCCAAATAGGGCCGCAACTGGTGCACCAGGCGAACCTGGGCAAAAGCCCCCCTCGCCACAGCTGAAAGGTGTGCAGGCGGTGAGAAAGAGAGTCCAGACCAGGGGAAGGCAAAATTGGCTCTTCTATGACTTGTGGACTTCAACGCCCAGAATTCCTGAGCCAATCATGCTAGCTCAGGAATTCTGGGAGTTGAAGTCCACATGCCATAGAAGAGTCAAGTTTGCCTACCCCTGGTCCAGACAGTTCAAATGAATATAGGTTTATGGTAAGCTAATGCTCTCTACAAGAATCTGAACTACTAACAGTTAAAGCAAATTGGCAATACTGTAGATAAGAGTCAGCTGAAATCAAGATACGTTGGACTTAGAACTTTTGTGGACACAAAAGGACTCGAAACTGCTGACGCATTTGACTCCTCCCTTGGACTAGCCTGGTCATCTCTTACACTTCCTTTTTAGTCTCTGGAAAACTAGGGGTTCCCCTTGTGAAATGTTTCCCATGCCTTTCCCATTTCACGCTCTCCAACCTGTCACCCAAGGTCATTCACACATTTCCTAACAGACTGTTTTGTGTTATGAAGCTGGCAAGACTGAGTGAAGGTAGTAAATTGAAGGTAATACGGCGAGACTAAACTAAAGTTTCATCTTTTTAATTTGATCTTCTACCTCAAACTTCTCCAGGCTAAAGTCCTCTAGCTGGTCGGGAGATGATGAAAAATGTCATTTCTATATTCAGATAAGGCCTGGCCTGGAAAGTTTGCTTTTCACACTGTATAGAATAGAATAGAATAGAATAGAATAGAATAGAATAGAATAGAATTTTATTGGCCAAGTGTGATTGGACACACAAGTAATTTGTCTTGGTGCATATGCTTTATTTATTTTATTTTTATTTATTTATTTATTTTGTCCAATACACAATGAGGGTTTTAGTGGGTATATATCTATATACACATAGTAAAATACATGATGAAGGTTATTGAGGAGATACTCATAGTAAAATATATCTAAGAAATAATAGAAAAGAAGATATAGTAATAGAAAATATCAATGAAAGAATAGAAGAAGAGATATAGGAATAGAAGAAAGGTATAGGAGATATAGGAGAGCAATAGGAGAGGGGACGGAAGGCACTCTAGTGCACTTGTACTCGCCCCTTACTGACCTCTTAGGAATCTGGATAGGTCAACCATAGATAATCTAAGGGTAAAGTGTTGGGGGTTTGGGGATGACACTGTGGAGTCCGGTAATGAGTTCCACGCTTCGATAACTCGGTTACTGAAGTCATATTTTTACAGTCAAGTTTAGAGCGGTTAATATTAAGTTTAAATCTGTTGTGTGCTCTTGTGTTGTTGTGGTTGAAGCTGAAGTAGTCGCTGACAGGCAGGACGTTGCAGCATATGATATTGTGGGCAATACTTAGATCTTGTTTAAGGTGTCTTAGTTCTAAACTTTCTAGGCCCAGGATTGAAAGTCTAGTCTCATAGGGTATTCTATTTCGAGTAGAGGAGTGAAGGGCTCTTCTGGTGAAGTATCTTTGGACATTTTCAAGGGTGTTAATGTCTGAGATGCGATATGGGTTCCAAACAGATGAGCTGTATTCGAGGATGGGTCTGGCAAAAGATAGATCTCAGTGTACATAAAATAAAAAGATACATTTGTCAAGAATCATGTGGTACAACACTTAATGATTGTCATAGTATGCCTATATTATAAGCAATAATGTATTTTAAGGAATGCTTTCAAGAATGTCCACAGATATTTTTAAAAGTGCAGAAAATGGAGAAAGGGAGAGGAAATGAATGTGAAGCATTATCAGCACAAG
This sequence comes from Erythrolamprus reginae, assembly GCF_031021105.1. Classification (NCBI taxonomy): domain Eukaryota; kingdom Metazoa; phylum Chordata; class Lepidosauria; order Squamata; family Dipsadidae; genus Erythrolamprus; species Erythrolamprus reginae. The sequence goes on from NC_091951.1 coordinate 49,843,476, forward strand.
TGATAAAAAATATACATGAAGAGTTGGTTAGAGGTCTGAAGTAGTCAAGAAAGATCAGAAAACATATTAAAAATCAATAGAAAACATGACGACCGTTAACTTTTTTTAATGAATAAATAATATGCTGCTGAAATAAATGACTCTTGTGAAATGTAGAGCATTAGTGGTAACTTACAATGTGTGAAATGAAATTTAAATGTGCTGGAAGCTGGAAATCTTTCTTCATTCCTTTCTTTTTGAGGAGTTTCAGAATGCTACACAACTGGTTTGGAGCAGCAGTGCAAATGGTTGAGGTAATACAAAGTTAAACATGATATTGTCCAAAGACGGGCTACAAGAATGGTGGAAGGTCTTAAGCATAAAATGTATCAGGAAAGACTTAATGAACTCAATCTGTATAGTCTGGAGAACAGAAGGAAACATTTAAATATGTTAAAGGGTTAAATAAGGTTCAGGAGGGAAGTGTTTTTCATAGGAAAGTGAACACAAGAACAAGGGGACACAATCTGAAGTTAGTTGGGGGAAAGATCAAAAGCAACGTGAGAAAATATTATTTTACTGAAAGAGTAGTAGATCCTTGGAACAAACTTCCAGCAGATGTGGTTGGTAAATCCACAGTAACTGAATTTAAACATGCCTGGGATAAACATATATCCATTGTAAGATAAAATACAGGAAATAGTATAAGGGCAGACTAGATGGACCATGAGGTCTTTTTCTGCCGTCAATCTTCTATGTTTCTATGTTTCTATTACACACCCTGCAATATCCTCAACTTGGCACAGAAATTCTCCATGCCAAAAAAAAAATGCTACAAAAGTCCCACGGTCAGCTGCCACCTTACTTATGCTTCATTCTGTTTCACTGCTTTGAAGTGACAGTTTGCCATGAACTCTGGGGAGGATGGATGGGATGAAGGATGCTTAAGGGAAAACAAATGTCACTTTTGTGTCTCCCTGAGGCTCTTCCTCAAGGTCATTTGGCTGGGAAAAGAAGGCAGCTGAGTACCAATCTATGCTTGAACTGACAGTTCTGAAAACATTGAACACGATTGGTTATGGAGATGGAGAGGAATGGGAGGTGGTTGGGAAGGGAAAAGATGAACTTAGGGATTTGGGTGCACAGTTCTAAATTCTGGCTATGTATGACTACAATGACTCCTAATAGAACCTTTCTTGGTAGATGGAGCCAAGGATCTTTTCTATTTAGAGGTTTAAAGGGTGGCAGATCTGATACCCCCACTGATACTTATTGGTATCTGTTACATAGAAACATAGAAACATAGAAGACTGACGGCAGAAAAAGACCTCCTGGTCCATCTAGTCTGCCCTTATACTATTTTCTGTATTTTATCTTAGGATGGATATGTGTTTATCCCAGGCATGTTTAAATTCAGTTACTGTGGATTTATCTACCACGTCTGCTGGAAGTTTGTTCCAAGGATCTACTACTCTTTCAGTAAAATAATATTTTCTCATGTTGCTTTTGATCTTTCCCCCAACTAACTTCAGATTGTGTCCCCTTGTTCTTGTGTTCACTTTCCTATTAAAAACACTTCCCTCCTGGACCTTATTTAACCCTTTAATATAAGTTGTGTTCGTTCAAATAAATGGGAAAAATTCCTTGATTGGTTAAGACGCGGCTATTGGAAAAAAGCAGCGAAAGTTAAATAGTTGTCAGTTAGAAAAAGCCCGCGTTTGGAAACAGTATAAATAGGGCAACGGAATAGCCGTTGCCCTTGTTGGCAGTTGCTCAGTTGGTGAACGCTGCTCTTGCCTTATTCTCTTAATAAACAAGTTTGATTCAAACGGACTCCAGTGTGGTGACTTAACAGTATCATCACAAATAGACCATCTTATTCTATCTATTTCCAACTGAGATAAGTGGATTTCCACAAGTATGGCAATGCGGTAGAATCTGGCACCGAGTTGAAAGAAGGAATGAAATAGCTGACTAGCCCCGAGTCCCTTGTGGGGAGGAAAACGTTGAAAGGAGATCCTCCCAAAAACTTTGCAGTATTTATCTAGTAGTTTTACAGTGTGTACTTTAGTCTGGCAAGA